>NW_028294935.1:0-136541 GCF_964341445.2 Mesoplodon mirus | reverse complement strand
CAGAATGCCCACCATCTCAGAAAGTGAGAGCAGCCCCAGGGCATGGGGTCACTTGTTTCTATGGGCTGGGTAATTTCATATGCTAATGAGTGAGGAATATTCTTCCTATTTCAGGGAAAGTGGAGATTCCCAGGAATTGGGCCACTACCCACTTTTTGGCCTTTTGTGGTCCACCTTGGAACTATCTGTCACGGTGTAAGGGGGAGCAATTTTAGTATTACAATGAAGGTATAATCCACTAAAGATCAATGACCACACTGTTCTCGGTGCCATCTTGGTTTCAGCTGATTCCAGCCGGTTTGTAGCACATGCTAACAGCTGTGCCCCTTCTTCATTTATCTAAGGGTTGTGTCCTGCCCCTTTCCCTCCTGTCTCCGAGGGAAGGAATTACCGAGGAGCTTGGTCTGAGGTTTCTGAGTGAAAAGGTATCTTGTGTTCGGGTTCAGAGGAGAGAGACTCATCCAGCTTCATGATGTGAAGGGAGTCAGGTTCTTGCTGTCTCCGTGGGAAATTATTTTCATTTCTGAACAAATAAATAGTTGAAGCCAATAGGTTTCTCGTCTATGTTGGCAGAAAACCCAGCCATCTGTGTGGCATAGCCTGAGGGCGTTGGGGACCAAAGCTTCAGAGAATGTTCAAGGGAGACCTGGAGAGAGAAAAACAGAGACAGGGACCTAGCACTGGGGCCAGCAGTTTCCAAAGGACAGAGAGGCTGAGGTGGCTGAAAATGAAACAGGCAAGGAAGAGTTAAACAGTGTCTGAGAAGGAAGGACATGACAACAGAGGGGGGTATCCTGAGGATGGATACTCAGGAAGTAAGAATTCATACACCCAGCCAGAAGATGATTCAGAAAACAAAGCGAGCTGATAAAGGTGGAAAGACTGACCTGAATGCATGATGAAACATGAATTGGAAATATTCTCACAAATCTATATGTTCCTATCAATGCATGAAAGTTGGAGAGAATATTGTTCTGTCTGTATTCCAAGAAGGACCACGCTGTGGTCAGCAAAGGGGCACAAATGAATGACGGAGATTCACCTTATTTGTGCTCACTCTCCTATCCCTATGCTCGGGAGGGAAAGGGAAAAAGAATAGACTTTTTCCCACTCTTTAGTTACAGGAGAGAGGAGAAGGGGTCTTACTCTTTCTCATCTGTGAGAGAGTGAAGTTAATGAATAAATACAGAGATGAATTTGCTGCTATCAGTTTCACTGTCTGCAAACCACCCTCCCAAGAGGTGTATGCATGGTGGCTGTTCAGCAGAAGCTGTTTGCAGAAGTGGGCTTAGGAGAGCAGGTGGGTGGTTGCAATGCTGTGGAGGAAATTTTAGAAGCAGGGTTAGCAGATATTGGCCTGACTGTCTTCAAAAAGTTTTTTTTCTTCCCTGTGCGAATCACGTCATTATGGGGAAATATGCCTCTTCAGGAAAACTTTCCCAGAGTCCCCTCACGCTGGTTTGATGGAACAACTTAAAATACCTCTTCTCTCTAGCTCATGATGAGTGCTCAACAACTGGCTTTGCTTGGGTAGTAAGTCACTGAGGCAGTCACTGCGTCTGGGGAGTGGGAATCTACAGTTTGGCAGAATCAAGCAGAAGGCATCTAAATTTTTCTTCTTGTTTACTATACTGTTTGACTCCTAGGTTATGTACCTGTATCTTTAGATAAAAATACTATTTGGGGGGAGTGTGCTGTGCTAGTAAGAGCAAAATGATAAATCCTCTTAAGAACCTAGATGCAGGTGTGGGAAAGATAACAGTGGAACGGTCCCTGAGCCCTGGAAAGATTTATCGAGCTGAATTCTCACTAAGTGACCAAGTCAAAGACATGTGGAGAGCTACTCTACATTTATAACTACTAAGTTAAGCTAGGGAACATTGAACTGACAGGCAGGTCACCCCTTAGGCAAGTGGCTTCCTTTTTTTTCTTTCCTTTAGGAAAAGAGGAAATCGCAGAGTAAGACTGAAAGGTCATTTATAAAGATCAGATGCAAAGTAAGTGAAGCTTTCTTTGTAACTGAACTCCCTTTACGGGTGTGTTGGATACAGCCAATGAGTAATTTAGCTTAATGCTTCACAAATGAAGATGAGAGCAAAGGTCATGATCTTTTCTGTCCTTATGATGTGCCAGGAACAAGCAGTTTGCCTCTCAGAAATTGTGCCCAGGAATAAAAAGAAAGCTAGAGATAGTGTACTGTATTAAAGACTTCAGGCTCTGATGTTAAAATTAGCCTGGTTCTATTTAGCCTGGGGAATAAATTTAAGGGTTAAGCTGAGTTTTAATCAAGTTGAAAGACTGGAGTCAACTTTTCTTTGACTTTTTGTTCTTTCACGTCTTCTTCAAATAGCAATTTCTGCAATGCTTTAAATACCCACAATGCCTTAAAATAACATACACACGTTTTGTTTTTTTTCTTTTTTTTTGCGGTACGCGGTCCTCTCACTGTTGTGGCTTCTTCCATTGCGGAGCACAGGCTCCAGACGCGCAGGCTCAGTGGCCTTGGCTCATGGGCCCAGCAGCTCTGCGGCATGTGGGATCCTCCCGGACTGGGGCACGAACCCGTGCCCCCTGCATCGGCAGGCGGACTCTCAATCACTGCGCCACCAGGGAAGCCCAACATACACACTTTTTAATCAAAACTCTTATAGAAAGCCCCAACTATGCAACTCGTTAGCTATTTTCCCTGTATCTATTCATGATTCTCTTCATGTATTCAGGTACCTATTCATGTATCTACTCATGAAGAAGTACAGAATGCGGACACTGCACATTCAGTGACTTCTAATGAGAGAGAGTCCAAATTTCAGCTGCAGGGTCTATAAGGAACAAACCAGTCTGGAAAGGGCATGGCTTAGAAAATGATCTTTATTAAGTGATGGCAAAGCTTGAAGTTATTGATAGCATTTTAGAATTACTGTCTTGTAGGCAGGCTGCAAGGGTTACTATCAACATTTAAGGCTGCTTTCAGTATGGAGAGAAACAGTATAGAAGTTAGAATCTCTGGGTTTGGGTTCCAGATTTGCTGTTTACTTTTAGTTCATTCTGTAAAGTCCAGGCTTTATGTTTTTGTCTTTGTTTTGACCCTGTAATCGTCCCTCAAAGATTCCATGTCTCAAATGAGCATACCTTCTAGTTCATCCCTTGTCTGCTGCCCTAACATTCTTTGTCACCCATCACTTTTGTACTCAAAGTGTATTCTGAGAACCACTAACCCTGACCTGAGGTGTTTATTCATATTCTTCTTTCTGGGGCCCACCTCCCTCCGCTAGAAAATAATTTCATGAGGAAGGAGGGGGTGTGTACAGCAGCCATGGGATTTGCATTCTTACTGAGCCACCCAGGTCATATCGCAGACAATTTTATCAGACTCTTAGAGGTAGAACACAGGCATCAATGTATTCTTTTAAAACTGTGCCTGGTGATACTATGGTGTAAGCCAGATTAAGACCTACTGCCCAGAAATTAGCTAAATAGTAGGTCCTCAGTGTATGTTTGTTAAATAAAAAGTCCTCTGGGGTTCTCCAGAAATGTCATGAATGTATGATGTTATCGTTTGAAGCGTAATCTTACCTTCTCTAAACCTCCTTGTGTTTGACTGAAGAGCGGGACTGACATCATTTTCTGTGATTGAAGGATGCTCAATAAGCTTTAAAAGGAAGATTGAGAGTGAAAGAACTAGAAATTTGAAGGTAGGACAAGGAAGGGCGGCTTTGAGGATAAATGTCACATCTCTGTCAGTGTGATCAGCACAGCCAAGATCTGTGTGGAGCGCATGTAGACAGCAGAGATACCAGAGCTCCTGGAGGATTTTCACCTCCTGTTAGGAATTACCAGACTCCTTGATTCAGGGCTGTGACATTGCTTCGAGCAGCTTGCTAGTGCCAAAGGACTATTTGACTAAGAGGCTCGACATTTTTGCCCTCAGGAACTTGAGTTACCAGTTTGTTTTCCAAAAAATTTTGTCCTGTTACTCAGCCTTTAAGGACATGTGTTGTCTTGGAAATAACGTTCACATTGTGCATGAGACGGGTCTGAAATAAATTATATGTGATAGTGTGCAACCTGAAATTCTAACTTGCTGAGCTGTCACATTAAAATCTACATGACATTTTTTTAAAGAGAAATACTCGTAATCTCCCTTTCTTGCCTTAGTTATATACCCCATAGCAGTAAAATGTCTCTTGCATATAATTTAAACTCTATGAGAATATACAAAAAGGAATGTTGGTATAATCACTGTGTTAAGAGTTTGTACCATGTGTGAAATAGAGGGCATCTGTGATGTAAAAAACAAAATAAAACGAAACCAACCCCCGAAAACCTTTGAAAAATGGTTTTCCTCTTTCATCTCTACCCCCATCCTTATGGACTTCTCTGGGGGTGTGCATTTCTATGCTTGGGAATCGTTGCCTTGGCAAGTTGGTGTTAAAGAGTGTGCTGTGTCTGTCAGTCCTGCTAGGACAGAAAATAATATTGATACTCACTGTAGTAGGCAGAATAATGGCTCCCCAAAGACGTCAGCATCTTAAATCCCAGAACCTATGAATGTCCCTTTACATAGCAAAAGGGATTGTGCAGATGTGATTAAATTAAGGACCTTACGATGGGAAGATTATTCTGGATTGTCTAGGTGAGCCCGATCTAATCCCATGAGTTTTCAAAAGTGGAAAACGTTTCCTGGCTGTGGTCAGAGGGAGATAGGACTATGGAAGAGAGAACCAGAGAGACAGCAGCATGAACAGGACTAGACCCAATGTCACTGGCTTCTAGTGAAGTTGGAGGAAGGAACCGCAAGCCAAGGAAGGCAGACAGCCTCTAGAAGCTGAGAAAAGCAAGAAGACATTCTCCCCTAGAGCCTTTAGGAAGGAACACAGCCTTGTGAGACCCATGTCAGAATTCTGACCTCCAGAAGTGTAAGATAATAAACTTGTGGTGTTTTTAAACCACTAAGGTTGTGCTAATTTGTTATAGCAGCAATGGAAACGAATACACTCACTGTCCTGGATTGAGGGTCAGGGGGCCTGGGGCCTGGTGTTCTTCATCATGCAGGAAGCTGTACTCCATGAGCTGTGGCACACTGTGAGCTACTTTTTCCTCATCTGATAAATAAAGGAGTTGGTTCTGATGAGCTGTTTTCAAACGTTTTTACTCACATAACTTTTCTTCAAAGAAACGTTGCACAGAAGATGGGGCATCTCTGTTGAAGCAGGGACGTGTGGAGCCTGGTGGGTGGGAGCAGGGCAGGCTGCCAGGAGGGTTCATTTAGGACAGCAGCTCCTGCTGAGGGAAGGCAGTGGGCCTTATAGGTCCAGGGGTCTGTATTTATAAGCAATGGACTTCTTGAATAATATACATGGGAAAATTTTATTGAAGTATAGTTGATGTACAATATTATATAAGTTACAAGTGTACAATACAGCAATTCACAATTTTTAAATGTTATACTGCATTTATAGTTATTATAAAATATTGGCTATATTCCCTGTGGTATACAATTTATCCTTGTAGCTTATTTTATACATAATAGTCTGTATCTCTTAATCCTCCATGGAGAAATTTTTAAGGGAAATATATCTGGTAGGGCTGACCATCAGAGCAAGCATTCTGAAAACTGTATTGTCAGAAAGTTGAAAATAGTGCATTGCTGTTTTGAATGAGGTGTTCCTCTCCTTGAGAAAGCACATTCTGTATTTCCTTAAGAAACTAGGATGAAATCAGAGGGGAAAACTTGTCTGAAGCTATGTTAACATAGAACATGATTTTGCTGAATCAAGTTTGTAAAAAGTTCAGTGAAACAACATTCATTTGTTTTAAATAATATGAAAATAATTTATTTGACTATATGGTTAACTTTCAAATGGGTGTGTTTTGGATTTAGGAGCTAGCCTCTGATTCACATGTGATCATTTTTTTTGTTAGCAACCTTAGTTCTTTGGTAAACCGTAGTATTCTTGTGCTGCTTGTTTTTTCTTTTAAATTTATTTCATTGAAGTATAATTGATTTACAATGCTGTGTTAATTTGTACTGTACAGCAGTGATTCAGTTATATATATATTCTTTTTCAATATAGTTTATCCAAGGATATTGAATATAGTTCCCTGTGCTACACAGTAGGAGCTTGTTGTTTATCTATTCTACATAAAACAGTTTACATCTGCTAATCCCAAACTCCCAAAGCATCCCTCCCCCAACATACCTCCCCCTTGGCAACCACAAGTCTGTTTTCTATGGCTGTGAGTATGTTTCTGTTTCCTAGATAAGTTCATTTGTGTCATATTTCAGATTCCACATATCAGTGATATATGATATTTGTCTTTCTCTGTCTGACTTGACTTCACTTAGTATGGTAACCTCTAGGTCCATCCATGTTGCTGCAAGTGGTATTATGTCATTCTTTTTGATGGCTGAGTAATTTTCCATTGTGTATATGTACCACATCATCTTTATCCATTTCTCTGTCAGTGGACATTTAGGTTGTTTCCATGTCTTGGCTATTGTGAATAGTGCTGCCTTAAACATGGGGGTGCATGTATCTTTTTGAGTTAAGGTTTTCTCCAGATATGTGCCCAAGAGTAGGATTGCTGGATCATATGGCAGCTCTATTTTTAGTTTTTTGAGGAACCTCCATACTACTGTTTTCCATAGTGGCTGCACCAATTTACATTCCCACCAACAGTGTAGGAGGGTTCCCTTTTCTCCACGACCTCTCCGCCATTTGTTATTTGTGGATTTTTTAATGATGGCCATTCTGACCAGTCTGAGGTGGTACCTCATTGTAGTTTTGATTTGCATTTCTCTAATAATTGTGCTACATGCTTTTTGATGGTTATTTTCAATACAAATGGAGATATTACCTTGCAACTCAAAGCTAATGTTTTGAGAAACTGTGGATAGGAGGAAACTTGATATTCAGAAGCAACATAATTCTCTCAGAAGATGGGGTGATATTCTAGACAGCAGTTCTAGGGATGAGCTAGTAAGAGATGGAGCATAGGTTTAGAAGAGCGGTGAAATGATGGTGACACAGCAGTGACCCTGACATGGCATGTATGTCTGTATATATATGCACATTTACATGTACATGTAAATATATGCATACATATACCTGTAAGTATATTTATAATACAAAGGCATCCTGAGTATTAAAAATGACACTTTCAACCTGCAAGAAAGAAAATCTAAATTATTTGTAACCTCACCACCCAGAGGTGGTGTTAAATGGGCTCATGCTTTGAGAAACACTGCCACACTGTATGTACATTGCAGGTGACCTCAGGAGTTGGAGAATCCTGGGTATGAATCCGTCTGCTTATCAGTTCTGAGAACTAGGGAAGGTTCTTGAACCTCTAAGTCTCAGTTTTCCTAATGTCGAAATAGGGAATAACAGTAACACTATCTCATTGTGTTGTGGTGAGGATTAAATTGGAAGAGAGAATTAATGTACTACTTAGCCTTATCTCAGCTCAAGTGTCACCTACTCAGGGAAGCTTTCCCGATACCTACTATTGGGCCAGTTTTCTTTTTTACATGCTCAAATACAACCTAACTCTTTTCTTTAAAGGGCACTCATCCCAATTTTTTAATGCATTCATGGGTAGGGTTATATTTGATTAATATCTGTCTTACCAACAAAAGTGTGGGTTTCAGGAAAGCAAGAATGTTTTGTTTTAACATCTTTATTAGAGCATAACTGCTGTACAATGCTGTGTTAGTTTCTGCTGTATAACAAAGTGAATCAGCTATATGTATACATATATCTCCATATCACCTCCCTCCCACCCTCCTTATCCCACCCCTCTAGGTGGTCATAAAGCACCGAGCTGATCTCCATGTGCTGTATAGCTGCTTCCCGCTAGCTATCTATTTTACATTTGGTAGTGTATATATGTCAGTGTTACTCTCTCACTTCATCACAGCTTACCCTCCCCCCTCTCTGTGTCCTCAAGTCCATTCTCTACGTCTGTGTCTTTATTCCTGTCCTGCCCCTAGGTTCATCAGGACCATTTCTTTTTAGATTCCATATATATGTGTTTTTATCTTTCTGACTTACTTCACTCTGTATGACAGACTCTAGGTCCATCCACCTCACTACAAATAACTCAGTTTCGTTTCTTATTATGACTGAGTAATATTCCATTGTACATATGTGCTACATCTGTTCTTTTTTTTTTTTGCGGTATGTGGGCCTCTCACTGTTGTGGCCTCTCCCATTGTGGAGCACAGGCTCCGGACGCGCAGGCTCAATGGCCATGGCTCACGGGCCCAGTCGCTCCACGGCATGTGGGATCTTCCCAGACCGGGGCACGAACCCGTATCCCCTGCATCGGCAGGCGGACTCTCAACCACTGCACCACCAGGCAAGCCCTGCTACATCTTCTTTATCCATTTATCTGGCAGTGGACACTCAGGTTGTTTCCGTGTCCTGGCTGTTGTAAATAGTGCTGCGATGAACATTGGGGTGCATGTCTCTTTTTGAATTATGGTTTTCTCTGGGTATATACCCAGTAGTGGGATTGCTGGGTCAAATGGTAGTTCTATTTTTAGTTTTTTAGGGAACCTCCATACTGTTCTCCATAATGAGTGTATCAATTTACATTCCCACCAACAATGCAAGAGGGTTCCCTTATCTCCACACCCTCTCCAGCATTTATTGTTTGTACATTTTTTGATGATGGCCATTCTGACTGGTGTGAGGTGATACTTTATTGTGGTTTTGATTGGTATTTCTCTAATGATTAGTGATGTTGAGCATCCTTTCCTGTGTTTGTTGGCAATCTGTAAAACTTCTTAAGAGAAATGTCTATATAGGTCTTCCACCTATTTCTGGATTGCGTTGTTTGTTGTTTTGATATTGAGCTGCATGTGCTGCTTGTATATTTTGGAGATTAATCCTTTGTCAGTTGCTTCATTTGCAAATATTTTCTCCCATTTTGAAGGTTGTCTTTTTGTCCTGTTTATGGTTTCCTTTGTTGTGCAAAAGCTTTTAAGTTTCTTTAGATCCCATTTGTTTATTGTTATTTTTATTCCCCTTTCTCTAGGACATGGGTCAAAAAGGATCTGGCTGTGATTTATGTCATAGAGTGTTCTGCCTATGTTTTCCTCTGTTTTATAGTGTCTGTCCTTATATTTAGGTCTTTAACCCATTTTGAGTTTATTTTTGTGTATGGTGTTAGGAAGTGTTCTAATTTCATTCTTTTACATGTAGCTCTCCAGGTTTCCCATCACTACTTATCGAACAGGCTGTCTTTCCTTCCATTGTATATTCTTGCCTCCTTTGTCAAAGATAAGGTGAGCATATGTGCCTGAGTTTATCTCTGGGCCTTCTATCCTGTTGCATTGATCGATATTTCTGTTTTTGTTCCATTACCATACTGTCTGTATGATACTACAGACAGCTACTGATACTACAATCAGCTACTGTTGATTACTATAGCTTTGTAGCATAGTCTGATGTCAGGGAGCCTGATTCCTCCAGCTGCATTTTTTTTTCTCAAGATTGTTTTGGCTCTTCAGGGTCTTCTGTGTTCCATACAAGTTGTGAAATTTTTTGTTCTAGTTCTGTGAAAGATGCCAGTGGTAGTTTGATAGGGATTGCATTGAATCTGTAGATTGCTTTGTGTAGTACAGTCATTATCACAATGTTAATTCTTCCAATCCAAGGAAATGGTATATCCCTCTCTCTGTTTGTATCGTCTTTAATTTCTTTCATAAGTGTCTTATAGTTTTCTGAATACAGGTCTTTTGTCTCCTTAGGTAGCTTTATTCCTAGGTATTTTATTCTTTTTGTTGCAATGGTAAATGGGAGTGCTTTCTTAATTTCTCTTTCAGATTTTTCATCATTAGTGTATAGGAACGCAAGAGATTTCTGTGCATTACTTTTGTATCCTGCTACTTTACCAAATTCATTGATTAGCTCTAGTAGTTTTCTGCTGAAATCTTTAGGATTCTCTACGTATAGTATCATGTCATCTGCACTGACAGCTTTACTTCTTTTCCGATTTGGATTCCTTTCATTTCTTTTTCTTCTCTGAGTGCTGTGGCTAAACCTTGCAAAAGTATGTCGAATAAGAGTGGTGAGAGTGGGCACCCTTGTCTTGTTCCTGATCTTAAGGAAATGTTTTCAGTTTTTCAACATTGAAAATGATGTTGGCTGTGGGTTTGTCATATATGGCCTTTATTATATTGAGGTAGGTTCCCTCTATGCCTACTTTCTGGAGAGTTTTCATCATAAATTGGTGTTAAATTTTGTTGAAAGCTTTCTCTGCATCTATTGAGATGATTATATGGTTTTTCTCCTTCAACTTGTTAATATGGTGTATCACATTGACTGATTTGCATATATTGAAGAATCCTTGCATTCCTGGGATAAACACCACTTGATCATGGTGTATGATCCTTTTAACGTGCTGTTGGATTCTGTTTGCTAGTATTTTGTTGAGAATTTTTGCATCTATGTTCATCAGTGATATTGGCCTGTAGTTTTCTTTCTTGGTGACATCATTGTCTGGTTTTGGTATCAGAGTGATGGTGGCCTCGTAGAATGTGTTTGGGAGTGTTCCTCCCTCTGCTATATTTTGGAAGAGTTTGAGAAGGATAGGTGTTAGCTCTTCTGTAAATGTTTGGTAGAATTCACCTGTGAAGCCATCTGGTCATGGGCTTTTGTTTGTTGGAAGATTTTTAATCACATATTTATTTCAGTGCTTGTGATTGGTCTGATCATATTTTCTGTCTCTTCCTGGTTCAGTCTTGGAAGGTTGTACTTTTCTAAGAATTTATCCATTTCTTCCAGGTTGTCCATTTTATTGGCATAGAGTTGCTTGCAGTAATCTCATGATCCTTTGTATTTCTGCAGTGTCAGTTGTTACTTCTCCTTTTTCATTTGTAATTTTATTGATTTGAGTCTTCTCCCTTTTTTTCTTGATGAGTCTGGCTAATGGTTTATCAATTTTGTTTATCTTCTCAAAGAACCAGCTTTTAGTTTTATTGATCTTTGCTATTGTTTCCTTCATTTCTTTTTCATTTACTTCTGATCTGATCTTTATGATTCCTTCTGCTAACTTTGGGGTTTTTTTGTTCTTCTTTCTCTAATTGCTTTAGGTGTAAGTTTTGGTTGTTTATTTGAGATGTTTCTTGTTTCTTGAGGTAGGATTGTATTGCTATAAACATCCTTCTTAGAACTGCTTTTGCTGCATTCGCAAAGGTTTTGGGTCATCGTGATTTCATTGTCATTTGTTTCTATATGCTTTTTGATTACCTCTTTGATTTCTTCAGTGATCTCTTGGCTATTTAGTAGCATATTGTTTAGCATCCGTGTGTTTGTATTTTATACAGTTTTTTCCCTGTAATTGATGACTAGTCTCATAGCATTGTGGTTGGAAAAGATACTTGATACAATTTCAATTTTCTTAAATTTACCGAGGCTTGATTTGTGACCCAAGATGTGATCTATCTTGCAGAATGTTCCATGAGCCCTTGAGAAGAAAGTGTATTCTGTTGTTTTGGATGGAATGTCCTATAAACATCAATTAAGTCTGTCTGGTCTACTGTGCCTTTTAAAGCTTGTCTTTCCTCATTTATTTTCACTTTGGAAGATCTGTCCATTGGTAAAGGGGGGTGTTAAAGTCCCCTACTGTTATTGTGTTACTGTTGATTTCCCCTTTTATGGCTGTTAGCACTTGCCTTCTGTACTGAGGTGCTCCTATGTTTGGTGCATAAATATGTACAATTGTTATATCTTCTTCTTGGATTGATCCCTTGATCAATATGTAGTGTCCTTCTTTGTCTCTTTTTAATAGTCTTTATTTTAAAGTCTGTTTTATCTGAGATCAGTATTGCTACTCCAGCCTTCTTTTGGTTTCCATTTGCATGGAATATCTTTTTCCATCCCCTCACTTGCAGTCCGTATGTGTCCCTAGGACTGAAGTGTGTCTCTTGTAGACGGCATATATACAGGTCTTGTTTTTGTATCCATTCAGACAATCTGTGTCTTTTGGTGGGAGCATTTAATCCATTTACATTTATGGTAATTATCGATATGTATGTTCCTATTTCCATTTTCTTAATTGTTTGGGGTTTGTTATTGTAGGTCTTTTCCTTGTGTTTCCTGCCTAGAGAAGTTCCTTTAGCATTTGTTGTAAAGCTGGTTTGGTGGTGCTGAATTCTCTTAGCTTTTCTTGTCTGTAAAAGTTTTAATTTCTCCATCGAATCTGAATGAGATCCTTGCTAGGTAGAGTAATCTTGATTGTAGCTTTTTCCCTTTCATCACTTTAAGTATGTCCTACCAGTCCCTTCTTCTAGGGTCTCTGTTGCAGAGTTTCTGTTGAAAGATCAGCTGTTAACCTTATGGGGTTTCCCTTGTATGTTATTTGCTGTTTTTCCCTCGCTGCTTTTAATATTTTTTCTTTGTATTTAATTTTTGATAATTTGATTAATATGTGTCTTGATGTTTTTCTCCTTGGATTTATCCTATATGGGACTCTCTGTGCTTCCTGCACTTGACTGACTATCTCCTTTCCCATGTTAGGGAAGTTTTCATCTATAATCCCTTCAAATATTTTCTCAGACCTTTTCTTTTTCTCTTCTTCTTCTGGGACCCCTATAATTCGAATGTTGGTGCATTTAATGTTGTCCCAGAGGTCAATGAGACTGTCCTCAATTCTTTTCATTCTTTTTTCTTTATTCTGCTCTGTGGTAGTTATTTCCACTATTTTATCTTCTAGGTCACTTATCCGTTCTTCTGCCTCAGTTATTCTGCTATTGATTCCTTCTAGAGGATTTTTAATTCCATTTATTGTGTTGTTCATCGTTGTTTGTTTGCTCTTTAGTTCTTCTGGGTCCTTGTTAAATATTTCTTTCATTTTCTCTATTCTATTTCCAAGATTTTGGATCATCTTTACTATCACTATTCTGAACTCTTTTTCAGGTAGACTGCCTATTTTCTCTTCTTTTGTTTGGTCTGGTGGGTTTTTACCTTGCTCCTTCATCTGCTGCATATTTCTCTTTCTTCTTATTTTGTTGAACTTACTGTATTTTGGGTCCCCTGTTTTCAGTCTGCACATTCGTAGTTACTGTCGTTTTGTTGTCTGTCCCCAGTGGGTGTGGTTGGTTCAGTGGCTTGTGTAGGCTTCCTGGTGGAGGGGACTGGTGCCTGTGTTCTGGTGGGTAGGGCTGTATCTTGACTTCCTGGTGAGCAGGGCTGTATCCGGTGGTGTGTTTTGGGGTGTCTGTGAACTTAGTATGATTTTAGGCAGCCTCTCTGCTAGTGGGTGGTGTTGTGTTCCTGTCTTGCTACTTGTTTGGCATGGGGCATCCAGCCATTTCTATTTCTTAAATAGAAAGCATTGGTGGAATAATGTCTACTGAAAAGATGGTATCAATTCCGTCTAGCTTCAGCATTTGGTACAAAAACCTTGCACTGAAATATATTTGCAAAGATGTCATTCTTTGTATTCTAGGGGGCTTTGAAAGATCATTAAGTCCTTCCACGTCTCTAAGTGGAACAACTGCTTGGCCAGGTCGGAAATGTAATTGTCATGCCATATATGAGACAAATTGTCCTTTTCTGCTGAAATCAAACATATATTTAATAGTTCAAATAAAGTTCTTTTAAAAATAAGGTTTGGAGAAAATTGGGAACTTATAGTTTTATTATTAGATGAATTATTCCCTAATACATCGTTGAAATTCATTTATGTGTAATGTGTATGAATTTTGTTTCACATTCCTCAGTATAAGAAATAGCACATCAGTTCATTTCTCTGTGTCAAACTGAATTTAACTCTGAGACCCACTTTCCAACTGCTAAGTTTTGAGTCACCTTCCCTCTCCCTGATTTTACTCAAGGATCTGGGTATCCTATGTGTCTTTGGGTCATCGCCAAAGAACATCCATAAAGTTCAGCTGGCCATGGTTGTGTAGGGAACTCAGTGTCCAAACTTGATGACCCATTGGGGGAGGGTGACTCTGTCACTGTGTACTGAGTGTGAACCTGCTGACCATTTATGACAGCTCCTAAGGAATGATGAGAGAGTCACTAAAATGCTAACAAAAGAATAGACTCTTCCCTCAAACACATCTGATGGTGTTGCTTCTCAATTTTTAAGACATGTAATTGTTGACACATAACTTGAGCATACAGTGATAACCAGATGTTAGAGCACAGTTCATGCACTAGAAGAGCAAGATAGTGAGAAGGTAATCAAAGGCTGCCACTTCTTAAAAGTCTTTGCTGTTCCACCAAATCAACAGGGTAGGCCTTACCTGCCAAGTTAAATCCTGGGTACCTTCACCTATTCCCCTTTCCCACTCCATCCTCACCCTTTGCTGGGCAGATTGCTTATAGATCTGAGCCCTATGGAGGGTAAATTTGATGACAACAAAGAAAATTATGTGTTTTCTCAATGGCAAATTGAGAAATGAATTTTAGGCATCTATTCCTAAAATATGCTGGAACAAATATAAAACATATGTGCAAGATTTTTTTATTGTACCATAATTATGAAACAAAAAATAGATCCATCTGGTTGAATAAATGATATATCTATACAATGGAGTGTTAAGCTGTCATCTGAAAAATGAAGGAAAGTACCTGACATACGTGACCACAGATATGGAAACATTTCCAAGCTATATTGTCAAATGGAAAAGTAAGAATGATAGGAAGGTAGGTAGATGAGACAGTTCATTTTATATGGTATCTTGGCTAGGCTGTGGTACCCACTTGTTTGGTCAAACACTAGTCTAGATGTAGCTGTGAAGGCATTTTGTAGACATGATTAACATTTATAGTCAGTTGGCCTTGAGTAAAGCAGATTATCTTCCAGAATGCAGGTGAGCCTCATCCAGTCAGTTGAAGGCCATTGGAGCAAAACACAGGTTTCAGAGAAGGAATTCTGCCTCCAGACTGCAACACAGAAATCCTGCTTGAGTTTCCAACCTGCTGGCCTGTCCTGCAGATTTCAGACTCAAGCCTGTAACATCAACTCTTTCCTGAATTTCCAGCCTCCCCACTTTATGTATCCTATTGGTTCTGTTTCTCTGGAGAGCCCTAATTGACACAGTAGATAAATAAAATGTTAGATATAGTATGCTGCCTTTTGTGTATCAGATACCAGAGGCATAAACTAGAAACTACCCCCATCGCCCCAAAAGAAGATCAGCTACAGGAGACAAATGGGTACAGGTAGAGAAAAAATGGAAATGAGACTTATTTAAGTATACCTTAATAAACTTATTTTTCCCTTGAAATATAATTTTTTGTATATTTTTTATTTTGGAATCAGGCAAAGTTTGATCTCTTCATGAACTTAATATTATTTGACTTTTAAAAATGTCACTGGGCTTCCCTGGTGGCGCAGTGGTTGAGAGTCCGCCTGCCGATGCACGGGATACGGGTTCGTGCCCCGGTCCGGGAAGATCCCACATGCCATGGAGCAGCTGGGTCCATGAGTCATGGCCAATGAGCCTTTGTGTCTGGAGCCTGTGCTCCACAATGGGAGAGGCCACAACAGTGAGAGGCCTGCGTACCGCCAAAAAAAAAAAAAAGTCACTGCATAATTATGACTAAATAATAGAGTAACTAGTTTTACACATTTTTGACTTTTTATAAAAAGGAGCCATACCTTGTTTGGCAACTTGACTTTTTCCTCTAAAGTGTTTTTTCCTGATATCCATTCATATTGATATCTGTTTATTCCTTTTTCTTTACTGTATAGTATTGTGTTGTGTAAGTACACCACAATTTTTCAATTCTCTTGTTGATTATACTTGTATAGAAATTCTTGTACAAATCTTATTGTAGAAAGCAAGGGTTTCTCTAAGGTATTTGATTAGGAGTAGAATTGCAGAATTGCTTTGGATAAATGAATATGAACATCTTCCATTTACTAGGTAATAGCAATTTGTTTCCATGTGGTTGTACCTATTTGTATTTCTAACCTGGAGTATATGAGTTTCCATTCTCCATTCTTCCACATCCTTACCAACACTTATAATTGGCAGCTTTTCTAATTTTTGCTGACCTGGTGGTTATAAAACTGTCTGTTAAATTTTAAATTTCAGTAATTTTATTATTTGTCTTTAGGTATTCATTAGTTATTCTTTAGTATCCTATTTCTCTCAATTTCTTGTTCTTTTCTATTTCATAATGGCTGGTGTTTTCAATTGCCTTAGAGTTATTTTATATTCTCTTTAGATTTCCTGTTATCTGAAGTTCTTGGGGGTTTTAACCATCCTATTATGTCTAACTCTCACCAATGATGGCGAGTTTCCCTGTGTATTTTATACTTTCTTACTATGTTCTTGTTTCAGTGGTATTTCGTTTGATAGAATCTTGGGCAGTTGAGGCTTCTATGTGTTTGTCCATGCTGTTTTTGCAGTGGCTTCTGGTGAGTTGACCTGGG
The DNA here is from genome assembly GCF_964341445.2 of Mesoplodon mirus. Taxonomy (NCBI): domain Eukaryota; kingdom Metazoa; phylum Chordata; class Mammalia; order Artiodactyla; family Ziphiidae; genus Mesoplodon; species Mesoplodon mirus. The sequence goes on along the minus strand of NW_028294935.1, from coordinate 120,137 downwards.
GGTTTCAGAAACACTTTGATAAGTTTCAACCTCAAATCCAAGGTTTTGATGCCAAAGCTGCTTTAATGCTGTAGAAAAAGAAAGATGTTCATTGAGCATGTCCCAAGTCCATTCTGAGAAGAATTCCTGAAGGACTTTTGATCCCAGTAACAAAATAATTAGTGGATCTTGAAATGTGTTCCCTTAGAAATTACATTATAAAGCTAGAGTTATATAAAACTTCAAGATAATTAATTTGTACTGATTTATTTTACATTCCTTTTTTAAATGTCCTGTATGTTCTAAATATTGTAGTCATGAAATACATAGCTACAATGTCTTCTACTTTACAAATTTTGTGGGGGTTTTTTTTGTTGTTTTTTTTTTAAAAAGGGCATATCTGTTAAAAAAAAATTTTTTTAAAGAAGATGTTGGGAGTAGGGGTTTATTAATTAATTAATTTATTTTTGCTGTGTTACGTCTTCGTTTCTCTGCGAGGGCTTTCTCTAAGTTGTGGCAAGCGGGGGCCACTCTTCATCGCGGTGTGCGGGCCTCTCACTATGGTGGCCTCTCTTGTTGTGGAGCACAGGCTCCAGATGCGCAGGCTCAGTAGTTGTGGCTCACGGGCCTAGTTGTTCCGCGCCATGTGGGATCCTCCCAGACCAGGGCTCGAACCTGTGTCCCCTGCATTAGCAGGTAGATTCTCAACCACTGCGCCACCAGGGAAGCCCCTGTGGGGTTTTTTTAAAAGCAAAGTATGTAGTAGTTAAATATATCACATTCTCATTTTCTCTTAGGTGACTGAAGAAAAATGATGGAGAGTTATTTCAAAAATTATAACCCAGTAATTCATCTAGCAGAAAATATCTGAAATTTAGGTAGTCTGCTAATTAAGTTGAATCCAATTAAAGGTAAAAAAAAAGCAATAAAAACATCCCCCAAAGTAAGTATTTTTTCAAACCCAAATGTATGATGTGCACTTTGCAGTCAAGGCTGGCTTTGTCTTGTTACTGTTAATTCTCTGGCTGTGTTTCTATTCTGATTTGCCCGATTCTTAGTGAAAATTACTACTGTGAAAGGCCTTGTAGATGTTTCTCATCTATCCTCTTTAAAAGCAAAATTCTACCTTCTGTGATAGAATTTTTATGAGGCTTTTTTTCTTATTGTATTAATTTAGACGTTAAGTTCCTAATACTTCCCCTAGGCATTGTTATAGAATATTAGGGAATGTGTGTCAGGAATATTTTTTTTTCAAGAAAATTAAGTGTGGCTCTTTAATTTCTAATTTTTACCTAAAACAAATCCTTGTAATAATTCTGTATTTGCTTTTCTCTGTCTCTCCACCTAGTCTTAAAAAAAAAAGAATAAACACTTATCTGGAGGTCAGTGATATAGTATACTAACAGTGCAAACTGTTTTTTAAAGTAAAACAAAAGTTGTTGAATAGTCCCCAAAATGCATTCTTTTTAAAACTCATTTTTTAAAAATACACAATTTAGGGAAATTAGTCATTTGATTTCATTTCCCACAGCAAATTAAATGCAACAAATTGGGAGTACAGTCAGACACTCACACTCACAAAATACGGCTGGCAAGAGAAAATCAAGGAAAGATGGAGGTAGAGCAGACACAAGGCAAATAACCTTGGGTCAACTAAAGAAGAGACAAGCAGTGATCCACACTGTGGTTATCCCCGGGTTTTTTTGTTGTTGTTGTTGTTGTTTTTTGTTTGTTTGTTTTTGGCTGCGTTGGGTCTTCATTGCTGCGCACAGGCTTTCCGTAGTTGCGGCGAGCGGGGGCTACTCTTTGTTGCAGTGTGCGGGCTTTTCATTGCGGTGGCTTCTCTTGTTGCAGAGCACGGGCTCTAGGTGCGCAGGTTTCAGTAGTTGCAGCATACAGGCTCAGTGGTTGCGGCATGTGGGCCCTAGCACACACAGCCTTCAGTAGTTGTGGCTTACAGGCTGTAGAGTGCAGGCTCAGTACTTGTGACACACGGGCTTAGTTGCTCCGTGGCATGTGGGATCTTCCCGACCAGGGATCGAACTCATGTCCCCTGCATTGGCAGGTGGATTCTTAGCCACTGAGCCACCAGGGCAGTCCCTATCCCCAGGTTTTGAGAGTAACTCCTACATATCAGTCCTCAATTCTCAGTTTGGATGTTACTTCTGCTAGGAGACCACCCTGAACTCTTTCCGCCCTCTCCCCTGACCAGCACCTTGAAGTTCCCTTATTAGAGTATGAATCACATTGCGTCATAACTCCCTGGTTATTTACGTTTGTCAACACTACATTACTGGCAAGTACAATGACATTCTTTTCAGGGTGATTTTCCTAGTCTTTAACAGTGTTTGTTCCAATAAATGTGTAAAAAGAATAAAAGGATCATCACTGATGTTCACCCTGTTGACTCTGAATCAGTAAAAAAAAAAGGTTCAATTGAAGTGAGAATTTTAAAGCTGAAATAACTCAAAAAAATTGGTCTATCATACAGCAACTATACTTCAAGTTTTAAAAATTCCAGAAACATTGGTCTAACCATTCACATGTATGACTGAGGAAATTGAAGTCTAGGGAAGGAAAGTAGCTAACCCCAAAGAGGTTGTCAGTGATAAACCTAAGTGAGAACAAGTATCTCTTGAATATTTTTTCCAGCTATTTCCATGACCTTACACAGTTGCTGAAGATGACAATAAATTGAGTCCTTATTGTAAACCAGGTATGGTGCTCAGTGATTGACATTTGCTTTCTCATTTAGTCCTCAAAACAGCCTGATAACATTGATGCAAATATTAGCCATGTTGTACAGACTGTAAAATGTTGCTCATAGAAGTTGAGAAACTTGTCAACAGATAGAAGCAGGGTTTTTATCTCTGACTCCGGAAGCCACTTTCCACTCCCCACCCCAAACTCAGGACCCTTCCCTTAGATTCAGTTTCCTATTTATTAATGTAGGAGTGTGTGAGAGCCTGCTAGACTGGCTGTTTAAATGGTTATTGGTTCATATCTCTACAAGCCAAAATCTTTGAAGAGATGGGGATTTAATTCAAAGTTAGAAGAAGGAAGAAAAAATTGAGATAAGCAGAGGACTACCTCAGTTGTAGTAATAACCTTAAAGAAATGAATGAATTTGACAGGACACTAAGTATTTAACTTAGTATACTATATTCTATGAATATTAAAAAATACACCATAGTTATGGGAACATATGTATATGTGTGACTGATTCACTTTGTTATAGAGCAGAAACTAGCACACCATTGTAAAGCAATTATACTCCAATAAAGATGTAAAAAGATATATATATATATATATATATATATATATATACACACACACAATATTTACATTGGACCATTGGACTCCATCAAAGAAAATCATTCTTGAAAGATGATATATTTCTCCTGTAAAATATTTCTGAATATTTGGGACATACTTAAAAGTATGAATGTTGTGCTGATGAAACTTGGAATATGACTCTGCCTTATTTAAGTTTGTGTGAGCAGTTTGTGCAAAGAAGGAGCAACTCCTCAGGTAGTCAGGGAGGTAAGGTATAAGGATTTGGAGGGATTATATAGGGTCTGGTGGCTGCCTGGCTTGTGCCTGGTTTGTGAGGGGCAGGAAGTTGAAGAGACAAGCAGGTGACCTTCCCCTCTACAGACAAGAAGCCTACTTTAGACGTCTGCAATGAACATGATATTGGCATGGGCCTAAACTCCTTCTATTCATTCTCCACAGATGGTGTTGACCCTACTTAGGAGGGCATTCCCCCTCCACAACTTCTCCTGAAATATGTTTAAAGAGTTTATTTGTTTAGAAATTATGGGAATGGGGGGAAGAAGTAGAAACAAATACAGATTGTTTACAGCTCTATTCCCTCTAGGAATTCTACGGGTTGGGTAAACGAAAAGATAGTCAAGAAAGAGGCAAGGGCATTTTCTCCAAGTGAAGCTATTAATGTAACACTACTTAAAATGACAGTAAGAGTCATTTCTTCCTGAGGGCCTATCGTGTGTGCATGACTTCATTTAATCCTCTCTTTCATTTATGAGGCAGATACCTCAGTTATGCCCATTTTACCAATAAGGAGACTCTGATATGCTTCCACAGCTGGTAATTTTTTTTTTGGGGGGGGGTAGAATCTCAGTTTTAGCTGTCATCCATTTTTATGGTGCATTACAAATATTTCCCTTTTGCATCAAGAGAAAGCAGGCGTCTTCAGCTGAGAGGAAAAAGAGAAATCAAATTTTTGGAAGTAAAAATGTGGGTTTTCTATGTGAAAGATGAGGAATTAGGAAAAACTGTCAGGAGGGGGATGTAGGAGAGGGCTGTAACATAGTTATAGACCCTGTAAAATAACCTCTGTGTGTGTATACTGCTTTTAAAATAACATCCAGGTGAGTGAGGCAATATATTATAGGGTTTAAGAGCTCTGTCATTTACTAGGTTCACAAGAGACTCTATTATATTCTTTTGAGAATCTCCTCACAGATATTGTAAGTTCTCACAGTGTTTGCTATATTCTCATCACTGCAGCCTGTATTTCTTAGTAGATTGAACTACAGAAAAGTCCCTAATGCTAATTCTTTGTACCGTTGTATTAGAAAGTACACACACACTTTGATAGTAGCAGAAGAAAATGGACCTGATAACCCAGGCTCTCAAGAAAGATACAGGCCTATTTGTTCCTGAGAAGATGATTCAAAATGATGATGATGATGCCACTAAAAGCAACAGGAATGATGCCATTAAAATTAATAGGAATTTGACATATTTATTTTTGTTTTATTTTATGTAATTAGAGTATTGAGGGGTTTGGTTGATGCCATGGAGCTGCTGGATCAAGCCTTTCATGCCTAATCTGATTATCCTTAGACGGTGCAGAAGCAGGCACACTGATGGAACTTACATATGCGAAACATTTAGTGTTTCTATAGAATGGGTTCTTAGAAGTGAAATTGCTGAGTTCAAGAGACTCTCAATGCCGTTTGGTTTAAGATTGCCAAATTGCCTTTTCATAACTGCCATTCCGGTTGATTATCCCACCAAAAGTGAAAGAAATGCTTTTATAAAAATGGCTCAAATGTTTCATTTCCACTAAAAGCATTGTGGTTCCTTTATCCCAAAATTACATTTTTTTTTTCTTTTTCATGTATTTGTTGTCTGTCTGATTTGAGGGTGGTAAATTATTCTCAGAGACAGAGACAGTGTGCTGATATTTTATTTAACACAGGTGTACTGTGGGACTTACAATAATTTCACAAGCTAGTAGTATACAGAATAGTGTCTTAACAAGCCACTAAAGAAATAACATACTCCAAATCAATGATAGTTTAATTAAACTATTGTTCCTTACAAGGGGAGATGAAGGGATAAAAGTCCAAATTTAGCTCGAGGTGTACTTTATCAAGTCGGTTCCTGGGGTGAGATTGCTTAACCATCCACCAGGCAAACAAAAGTGAAAACATCCCAGTTGCTAGGGCACGTTGCTAGGGAATGATGTGGTGGTGTTAGTGGGCAAGATGATTGTCTTCGTGGGACTGCTACGCCGGCTTTCGCCAATGCCAGTACAAGAGTCGCCTTTACCATGGCAGGAGCTAATGCCCCAAGGTCTTTGGAGAACTATTTAGATCAGGGAAGAGTGGCCTTATCCAAACCAAACACTCGAATAGTCCTCACAAACTGTGGACATTTATAGTCTAAATGTCCTCTCACCATAGTTGCTTTTTCATATGTCCTTTTTTTTTTAACATCTCTATTGGAGTATAATTGCTTTACAATGGTGTGTTGGTTTCTGCTGTATCACAAAGTGAATCAGCTGTACGAATACATATATCACCATATCTCCTTCCTCTTACATCTCCCTCTCACCCTCCCTATCCCACCCCTCTAGGTGGACACAAAGCACAGAGCTGATCTCCCTGTGCTATGTGGCTGCTTCCCACTAGCTAGCTATTTTACATTTGGTAGTGTATATATGTCCATGCCACTCTCTCACTTCGTCCCAGCTTACCCTTCCCCCCTCCATGTCCTCAAGTCCATTCTCTACGTCTGCATCTTTATTCCTGTCCTGCATGTAGGTTCATGACAACAATATATTTTTTTAAGATTCCATATATATATGTTAGCATACAGTATTTGTTTTTCTCTTTTTGACTTACTTCACTCTGTATGACTGACTCTAGGTCCATCCACCTCACGACAAATAAACTCAATTTCATTTCTTTTTATAGCTGAGTAATATTCCATTGTATATATGTGCCACATCTTCTTTATCTATTATCTGTCCATGGACACTTGGGTTGCTTCCATGTCCAGGCTATTGTAAATAGTGCTATAATGAGTATTGTGGTACATGACTCTTTTTGAAAGATGGTTTTCTCAGGTATATGCTCAGCAGTGAGTTGCTGGGTCATATGGTAGTTCTATTTTTAGTTTTGTAAGGAACCTCCATACTGTTCTCCATAGTGGCTGTATCAATTTACATTCCCACCAACAGTGCAAGAGGGTTCCCTTATCTCCACACCCTCTCCAGCATTTCTTGTTTGTAGAGTTTTTGATGATGGCCATTCTGAGTAGTGTGAGGTGATACCTCATTGTAGTTTTGATTTGCATTTCTCTAATGATTAATGATGTTGAGCATCCTTTTATGTTTTTGTTGGCAATCTGTATATCTTCTTTGGAGAAATGTCTGTTTAGATCTCCTGCCCACTTTTAGATTGCTTTTCTTTTTTTAATATTGAGCTGCATGAGCTGCTTGTAAATTTTGGAGATTAATCCTTTGTCACTTGCTTTGTTAGCAAATATTTTCTCCCATTCTGAGGGTTGTCTTTTCTTCCTGTTTATGGTTTCCTTTGCTCTGAAAAAGATTTTAAATTTCATTAGGTCCCATTTGTTTATTTTTGTTTTTATTTCCATTTTTCTAGGAGGTGGGTCAAAAAGGATCTTGCTGTGATTTATGTCATAGAGTATTCTTCCTATGCTTTCCTCTAAGAGTTTTATAGTGTCTGGCCTTACATTTAGGTCTTTAATCCATTTTGTGTTTATTTTTGTGTATGGTGTTAGGGAGTATTCCAATTTCATTCTTCTACATGTAGCTGTCCAGTTTTCCCAGCACCACTTATTGAAGAGGCTGTCTTTCCTTCCATTGTATATTCTTGCCTCCTTTATCAAAGATAAGGTGAGCATATGTGTGTGAGTTTACCTCTGGGCTTTCTATCCTATTCCGTTGATCTATGTTTATGTTTTTGTGCCAGTACCATACTGTCTTGATTACTGTAGCTTTGTAGTATAGTCTGATGCCAGGGAGACTGATTCCTCCAGCTCCATATTTCATTCTCAAGATTGATTTGGCTATTTGGGCTCTTTTATGTTTCCATACAAATTGTGAAATTTTTTGTTCTAGTTCTGTGAAAAATGCCGTTGGTAATTTCATATGGATTGCGTTGAATCTGTAGATTGCTTTGTGTAGTATAGTCATTTTCACAATGTTGATTCTTCCAATTCAAGATCATGGTATATCTCTCCATCTGTTTGTATCATCTTTAATTTCTTTCATCAGTGTCTTATAGTTTTCTGAATACAGGTCTTTTGTCTCCTCAGATACATTTATTCCTAGGTATTTTATTCTTTGTGTTGCAATGGTAAGTGGGAGTGTTTCCTTAATTTCTCTTTCAGATTTTTCATCATTAGTGTATAGGAATGCTAGAGATTTCTGTACATTAATTTTGTATCCTGCTGCTTCACCAAATTCATTGATTAGCTCTAATTGCTTTCTGGTAGCATCTTTAATATTCTGTATGTATAGTATCATGTCATCTGCTAAGAGTGACAGTTTTACTTCTTCTTTTCCAATTTGGATTCCTTTTATTTTTTTTCTTCTCTGATGGCTGTGGCTAAAACTTCCGAAATGATGTTGCAAAATAGTGGTGAGAGTGGGCACCCTTGTCTTGTTCCTGATCTTAGTGAAAACGCTTTCAGTTTTTCACCATTGAGAATGATGTTGGCTGTGGGTTTGTCATACATGCCCATTATTATGTTGAGGTAAGTTCCCTTTATGCCTACTTTCTGTAGGGTTTTTATCATTAATGGGTGTTGAATTTTGTTGAAAGCTTTTTCTGCATCTATTGAGAAGGTTTTTGTCCTTCAGTTTATTAATATGGTGTATCACATTGATTGATTTGCATATATTGAAGAATCCTTGCATTCCTGGGATAAACCGCACTTGGTCATGGTGTATGATCCTTTTAATGTGCTGTTGGATTCTGTTTGCTAGTATTTTGTTGAGGATTTTTGCATCTATATTCATCAGTGATATTGGCCTGTAGTTTTCATTTTGTGTGACATTTTTGTCCGGTTTTGGTATCAGGGTGTTGGTGGCCTTGTAGAACGAGTTTGAGAGTGTTCCTCCAACTGCTATATTTTGGAAGAGTTTGAGAAGGATAGGTGTTAGCTCTTCTGTAAATGTTTGGTAGAATTCACCTGTGAAGCCATCTGGTCCTGGGCTTTTGTTTGTTGGAAGATTTTTAATCACTGTTTCAATTTCAGTGCTTGTGATTGGTCTGTTTATATTTTCTATTTCTTCCTGGTTCAGTCTCGGAACGTGTGCTTTTCTAAGAGTTTGTCCATTTCTTTCAGGTTGTCCATTTTATTGGCATAGAGTTGCTTGTAGTAATCTCTCATGATCCTTTGTATTTCTGCAGTGTCAGTTGTTACTTCTCCTTTTTCATTTGTAATTCTATTGATTTGCGTCTTTTCCCTTTTTTTCTTGATGAGTCTGGCTAATGGTTTATCAATTTTGTTTATCTTCTCAAAGAAGCAGCTTTTAGTTTTATTGATCTTTGCTATTGTTTCCTTCAGTTTTTTCTTCATTTATTTCTGATCTAATCTTTATGATTTCTTTCCTTCTGATAACTTTGGATTTTTTTTCTTCTTCTTTCTCTAATTGTTCTAAGTGTAAGGTTAGGTTGTTTATTTCAGATTTTTCTTGTTTCTTGAGGTAGGATTGTATTGCTATAAACTTCCCTGTTAGAAGTGCTTTTGCTGTATCCCATAGGTTTTGGGTCATCATGTTTTCATTTTAATTTTTTTCTAGGTATTTTTTGATTTCCTATTTGATTTCGTCAGTGATCTCTTGGTTATTTAGTAGTGTATTGTTTAGCTTCCATGTGTTTGTATATTTTATAGTTTTTTTTCCTGTAATTGATATCTAGTCTTATAGTGTTGTGGTAGGAAAGGATACTTGATATGATTTCAGTTATCTTAAATTTACCAAGGCTTGATTTGTGACCCAAGATATTATCTATTCTGGAGAATGTTCCATGAGCACTTGACAACAAAGTGTATTCTGTTGTTTTTGGATGGAATGTCCTATAAATATCAATTAAGTCCATCTTGTTTAATGTGTCTTTTTGTTGTTGTTGTTGTTGTTTTTGCGGTACGCGGGCCTCTCACTGTTGTGGCCTCTCCCGTTGCGGAGTACAGGCTCCGGACGCGCAGGCCCAGCGGCCATGGCTCACGGGCCCAGCTGCTCTGCAGCATGTGGGATCTTCCCGGACTGGGGCACGAACCCATGTCCCCTGCGTCGGCAGGCGGACTCTCAACCACTGCGCCACCCGGGAAGCCCCCTGTTTAGTGTGTCTTTTAAAGCTTGTGTTTCCTTATTTATTTTCATTTTGGATGATCTGTCCATTGGTGTAAGTGGGGTGTTAAAGTCCCCTACTATTATTGTGTTATTCTTGATTTCTCCTTTTATGGCTGTTAGCATTTGCCTTTTGTATTGAGGTGCTCCTACGTTTGGTGCATAAATATTTACAATTGTTATATCTTTTTCTTGGGTTGATCTCTTGATCATTATGCAGTGTCCTTCTTTGTCTCTTGTAATAGTCTATATTTTAAAGTCAGTTCTGTTTGATATGAGAATTGCTACTCCAGCTTTCTTTTGACTTTGATTTGCATGGAATATCTTTTTCCATCCCCTCACTTTCAGTCTGTATGTGTCCTTAAGTCTGAAGCTGGTCTCTTGTAGACAGCATATATATGGGTCTTGTTTTTGTATCCATTCAGCCACTCTGTGTCTTTTGGTTGGAGCATTTAATCCAGTTACATTTAAGGTAATTATTGTTATGTATGTTCCTATTACCATTTTCTTAATTGTTTTGGGTTTGTTATTGTAGGTCTTTTCCTTCTCTTGTGTTTCCTGCCTAGAGAAGTTCCTTTAACTTTTGTTGCAAGCTGGTTTGGTGGTGCTGAATTCTCTTAGCTTTTGCTTGTCTGTAAAGGTTTGTGTGTGTGTGTGTGTGTGTGTGTGTGGTACACGGGCCTCTCACTGCTGTGGCCTCTCCCGTTGCGGAGCACAGGCTCCAGACGTGCGGGCTCAGCGGCCATGGCTCACGGGCCCAGGCACTCCGCAGCATGTGGGATCCTCCCGGACCGGGGCACGAACCCGTGTCCCCTGCATCGGCAGGCGGACTCTCAACCATTGCGCCACCAGGGAAGCCCTCCTTTGAAGAAAGTTTTTAATAGTCACTTTGATTTTTTTACTAGACAAGGGGCTCTTCAGGTTTTTACACTCTTCTGTGTATTTTATCAGTTAAAAATTTCAAGGAATTTGTCCAGTGCATTTTTTCATTAAATTTATTAACATAATTTTTCCTATGTTCCTTTATTATCCTTTTTGAACTTTTTATTTTGAATTTCAGACTTAAATGACAGTCACAAAAATAATACAAATAATATCTGCATACCCTTTCATTATATTCCCTAACTGTTAATATTTTAATACATACTCTTTGTTTTCTCTTTTGCTCCCTTTTATACATGTATATTTATAAAATGTAATAAATATATAATGTAACACAAATACAAATTTCTGAACTCAGTACTGTGTACTGAGTAAATTACAGATGTAATAACCCTTTACCCCTAAACACATCAGTATGTAGTTCCTAAAAACAAAGATATTGTTTTATAACCACAATACAGTTTTCAAAATCAGGAAGTTAACATTGGTACGATACTATTACCCAATATACAGACCTCATTAAAATTTTACCAATTGTTTCACTAAATATTCTTCCTAGCAAAAGGAAAAAAAATCAACAAAAAACAAAAGCTCTCTCTTCCAATTTCCAATCCACATTTCATTTAATTGTCAAGTCTCTTCAGTCTTCTTTAATCTGATATTTTCTCAGTCTTTTTCTCTCACAACCTTGAGGTTTTGTAGAATGTCCTTCAATTTCTGTCTTCATAAAAATAATTTTCTTGTTACGAGATTTGAGTTACGAGTTTCTGTCAAGAATATCTGAGAAACTGGACTTCCCTGGTAGTGCAGTGGTTAGGAATCTGCCTGCCAATGCAGGGGACACGGGTTTGAGCCCTGTTCTGGGAAGATCCCACATGCTGCGGAGCAACTAAGCCTGTGCACCACAACTACCTAGCCTGTGCTCTAGAGCCCATGAGCCACAACTACTGAGACCATGTGCCACAACTACTGAAACCTGTGCACCTAGAGCCTGTGCTCTGCAACGAGAAGCCTCCATGATGAGAAGCCCACACACCACAATGAAGAGTAGTCCCTGCTCGCCACAACTAGAGAAAGCCTGCGCACAACAACAAAGACCCCCCACACAACAACAAAGACCCAATGCAGCCAAAGATAAAATAAAATAAATTTAAAAAAAAAGAATATCTCAGAAATGTTGTGTCCTTTCCAGTAAATCAAATCAGTAGGCATATGATATCTATTGGAATTTTTTATGGTGCTGTCAACTTTGAACACTTGGCTTTGCTGGTGTCTACGAGTTTTTTCCACCATAAAGTTTCCACTTTACCCTTTGTAATTAGAAAAGTATTAATACTTGGAGACTATGAAAATAACCGGTTCTCATTAAACACTCACCTATTAGTTTTAGCGTCAATCAATGGTTCTAGCCAGAAACAATTATTACTATGGTAATTAACAAATGGTGACTTTTTAATCTCATCATTCCCTTCTACATTTTAGTTGGCATTGTCCTGTAGGAAGGGTTTTTGCATATCTCCCATTTAATTTTCTCATTTATGTAATGGTCTCTTGGATTCTTATTTATTGGATAAAATTTGTTGATATAATGTATTATTTTTGCTAAAATATTCCTAGTGTTGGCCACGCGGACTCACTTTCAACTGTGTCTGTGTCCTTTGATGAATACTAATCATTTTTTGAGCACTTTCTTACTGGAAGTCTCCAGATTCATATGTTGCTTGGTCTGCCCCAGCCCTGGAGTCAGTCTTTTTCCAAGGAACTGTTGAGAATCATATTTAGAAACCATGATCTGGGCATGACATGTTACTGGGTGTCCTTGCTTGTAAGTGCCCTAAGTAGACTGATATAAGAACTATATAGATATGTGTATGTGTGTACATAGACATATACACATCTATATCTAGAACTATGACTTCATACTGATACTTCCAATGTTATAGGATTCTCTCTAGCCTTCCCCCTTTCCCCATTTGTAATTCTCTTCTTTGACGTTGAGAAACTTGAGCCTCATTATCCAAAATATACTTATTTCGTCAATCCTAGAGTATATATAATATTTGTATTTTTTAATGCTAAATTTGGTCAATTTAGTTTTGCTAAAACTGAAAAACGCATCTATTGCCTAGAGTTTAACCTTTGTTTACTGTTCTTGTTTTCAGCTTGAGGGTATAGAGCAAAAGTAAGGTATTCAAAAGTTGACTTGGAATGGTTCATTTTTCTTCTTCATTATGATTATGTTATTCATTTGAATTAGTTGTGTTCTTCTGTTTCTGTTTCTATTTCATTTTATTCTCCCCCATCCTTGTTGATTTTATTTATATTTTTATGTATATTAAAATAATATGTTTTAATAGCTCGGACTATACAAAATTTATACTTGAAAGCGTCACTCCTCCAACCTCTGCCATTCCTTTTGTCCAGTTCCCATTTTGCCAAACCTTTCACCCTAAACGTATGCCAAAGGTAACCCATCTCTTTCTAGTTTATCCTTTCTATGTTTCTTCTTGTGCAAAGGAGGAGATTTCTACAAGTTTTATTTCCCCTTCTTTCTTAAGTGAAGGTAGCCTGTAGCTTCTTTTTTTGCACTTGGATTTTTTTTTTTCACTTAACACTGTATTCTTATCATCCTTTCTAACAGCAATTGGATTTGTAGTGATGTTCCCTCTTTCATTCCTGATGTTGATAATTGTGCTTTCTTGCTCTCTCTTTTATTTTTTTCATATCGTTTTTGTGAGGAGCTGATCATTTTTATTAAACTTTTCAAAGAAACGGCTTGGGCTTTAATTTTATCTACTATTTGTTTTTTTATCTCACTTATTTCCGCTCTTATCTATAGAATTTCCTTCTACTTATGATGGATTTAATTTGCTTAGCTTCTTAGGATGGAAGCAGATTGTTGATTAAAAATAGATCTCCCTTTCTAAAATAAGCACTTAAGGCTATACATTTCTCACTAACTACTGTTTGACTACATTCAACATGTTACTATGTGTCGTGTTTTCACTGTCACTCAGTTTGAAATACTTTTTAATATCCCTGTAACTTCTTTGATCCATGCATTACTTCTACGTATACTGTTTAATTTCCAAATATATAGGGTTTTATAGACTTTTTTATTGATTTCCTATTTAATTCCACTGTGGGCAAAGAATACAGACCCTAATATAAAAATCTTTTAAAACATTTTGAGAATTTTTTTTAACATCTTTGTTGGAGTATAATTGCTTTACAATAGTGTGTTAGTTTCTGCTTTATAACAAAGTGAATCAGTTATACATATACATATGTTCCCAAGAATTTTTTTAATGGCTCAGCATATAGTCTGTATTTTTTGAACATTCTATGTACACTTGAAAAGAATGTGTATTCTTATAATTGCTGTTTGCTGAGTGTAGTGCTCTGTAAATGTTATCTAGGTCAAGGTGGTTAATAATGTTCCTATTTTCTATGTTCTTCCTGATTTTTTTTTTTTTCTGGATCGTCTGTAATTTACTCAGAGAAGAATGTTGAAGATGCTAATGAGTATTTTGGATTTGTCTGTTTCTCCCTTTAGGTCTTTCAATTTTGCTTGATGTTTTTCAAAGATCTCTTAATAGACACATACATTTCTGATTGTTGTGTTCCTGGAAAACGAACAGTTTTGTCAGTATGAAATCTTCTTTATTATCTCTTATAATAATCCTTGCCTTAAATTCTATTTACTATTAATATAAGTCGCTCCAGTTTTATTATGTTTATTATATATATGATAAATTATCTTTCATTCTTTTACTTTTAGGTTTTCTTTACCTTAAATTTACATGCCATCATTTTTAGAAAACATATAGTTCTGGCTTTTTATTTGCAGTCCAGTCATCTTTCACTTTTAATTGAAGTATTCAATCCATTTTTTTATAATGTAGTTATTAATCTGTTAGCTTTAAGTCTATCATTTTTCTATTTGTTTTTATTCAGATTGGCTGGCTTGTTTATTTATTTATGGTTTCCCTATATCTTCTTTCATGCCATATTTTAGGTTTATCAGATAGTTTAGTAGTCCATTTTATTGGCTTTTTAACTATATTTTGTTTTGTTGATTGTCCTAGAGATTATAATATGCATTTTTCCCTCGTTCCCTAGTATCTTTATTCATTTTTATTTTATTGAGGTAGAGTTGATGTACAATATTATATAAGTTACAGGGTACAAGATAGAAATTCACAATTTTAAAGGTTGTACTCCATTTATAGTTATTATAAAATATTGGCTATATCCCCTGCGTTGTACAATATAGCCTTGTAGCTTATTTTAAACATAATAGTTAATACCTCTTAATCCCCTACCCCATATGTTGCCCCTCCCCTCTTCCTTCTCCCCACTGGTAACCACTAGTTTGTTTTCTGTGAGTCTGTTTCTTTTTTGTTATATTCCCTAGTTTGTGGTAATTTTTAGATTTCACGTGTAAATGATATCATACAGTATTTGTCTTTCTCTTTCTGACTTATTTTACTTAGCATAATGCCCTCTAGGTATTTACCTATACATTTATGACTTTCTATGCTCTGCATTAGCTTATAGAATCCCAATCTATCATCATTTTCTTTAAGTTTGAATAACATGCTTTAGCATTTCTTAAAGTGCTGGTCTGCTGCCAATAAATTCTTGCACTTCCTATTTACCTGAAAATATCTTTGTTTTGCCCTCATTTTAAGGTTATTTTCACTGGACATAGGATTCTGGGTAAAAGAGTTTTTCTTTTAACAATTTAATCATCATTCCGTAGTCTTCTAGCCTCTTTTGTTTTCAGTATCAGTTGTCATTTTTATTGACAGGAGACTATAATGTTCCCTATATGTAGTTTTTTGCCTCTGTCTGGTTTCATGATGTTCTGCTTATTTTTGGTTTTCAGAAATTGGACTATAATATGCCTAAGTTTGTTTTTCTTTGTAATTATGATAACTGGGATTTGATGAGCTTCTTGGATCTGCACATTTGCTTCCCCCCCACCAAGTTTAAGGAATATTCGACTACTTCCACTCCCCCTCTTTCTTTTTTTCTGTTTTGTTTTATCTCTTCTCTCTCTACCATATATATTATATTGCTTTATAAAATTAAAATATATATTTATATTATTGTCTTCATACTGAAATGAAAGATGAAGCTAGAAGTAGATCGCTTGTCCCTTTCTCTCATCTCCTCCCAGCTCACAATGCTTGCATCACTTAATAGCCCACATTATCTTGGATCTGCAGTCTCAGTGCATTCAAGTCTCAGAACAATCTCCTTTGGAGTTCTAGACTTTTTCTAGAAAATCTTAGCCCACCACAGCCACTCTGCTTTCTGTCATAATGTCATTTGCCCTGGGCATGTACGGAATCCTTGCCCTTCTTGTACTATGTCATTTTGTGGAGGTGGTGTTTGCCATGTGATTTTCAAAAAAGCCAGCGGGCTTTAGGAATGTTCACAAATGTTTTAGTTGTGTTATTGGTATGGATGCCATTAGATATATTTTATATCACTTGATATTTTCACATGAGTCTCAGAAGTTCTGTTCATTTAGTTTTAATCTTTATTTTCTCCATTCTTCACATTGGATAATATATTGATATTCTATCTTCAGAAAATAATATTTAGAAGATAATCTATCTTCAGTTTCACATATCCCTCCTTTCTCCTATCTCCAGTCTGTTTCTAGAGACTTTTCAAGGAAATTTTCATTTCAAATATTTTACTTTTCAGTTTTAAATGTTTTATTTTATTCTTTCATTCAGTTTTCATTTTTCTGCCATTTACTTTCTTTTCATTCATTATGATACATTATCCTTTATAGTCTGAAACATAGATTTAGTAGATGTTTTCAAGTCTTTGCCTGCTAATTCCAACATCTTGAATATTTCAGGCTCAGTAACAATTGACTGTTTTTCCTCTTGACTCACGATTAAATTTTCTTGTTTCTTTGTGAGTCTACTAATTTACTATTTTATGCTGCATATTCTGAGTGAAACATTGTTACAGCTAATGTTTCATACTGTGAATCTTGGTATTTCATTATTGAAATAATTAAATTATACCAGTTGTTCACAAGTAAGCCAAGGATTTGATTGGTATTTTTATGCAGATTTAAGGATTTCCTCCTTTCCTAGATTTCCCCCTTCACTTTCTAGCTGCTCTGGCAGCCCTAAACTCCATCATCTGACTTCTTAATTCATTATGACTATGATAATTCTGCTTATATTTTCTCCATCCAATTCCCTGCACATTAGAAAATGCCCACAGGTACAAAGTTTAATAAATGTGAATCTTATCCTGGGAAGTTTCCTTCTGTCAAGGGCCAACTTCCCTCCTTTTTTTTTTTTTTTTCTTTCCCTGCTTTTTGTTGCCCTCCAGACCTATTTTTTCCAGTGTTTACAAATGTTAGATGTGACAGAGTTAGTAACATATAAGCATCACTACCATTACAGGAAGTAGCATTTGAGTAGGTAGATATTTTCAACTTGCAAGATCAGTACTGTTCTGTAGAAATATAATATTAACTACCTTCATAATAAAAATTTTTCTAGTAGTCACATAAAAAAAGTAAAAAGAAATAGGGAAATATAATTTTAATACTATATTTTATTTAACCCAACATATCCAAACATTACCATTTCAGCAAATAATCAACATAAAATTAATAGTAAGATATTTTCTATTTTTGTTTACTAAGTCTTTGAAATCTGGTGCGTTTATACTTTCAGTACAGCTCCATACAGATGCTAAATTTATAAGAGTTAAAGAGGAATGTAGTATTGCTGAAATCATAAAGTTAGGTTAAATGGAAAATATTTTACATTGCTTTAGTTTATAAATTGACAGCAATAAAATGAAATTGTGCACTGTTGGTGGGAATGTACATTGGCGCAGCCCCTGTGGAAAATGGTATGGAGGTTCCTCAAAAAACTAAAAATAGAACTACCATATGACCTAGCAATCCCACTCCTGGGCATATATCTGAAAAAAACAAAAACACCAATTCGAAAAGATACATGGACCTCAATGTTCATAGCAGCATTACTTACCATTGCCAAGATCTGGAAGCAGTCTAAGTGTCCATCGACAGAGGAACGGATAAAAAAGATGTGGAATACCTCTCAGCCATAAAAAAGAATGAGATTTTTCCATTTACAGCAACATGGATGGACTTGAGGGCATTATGCTAAGTGAAATAAGTCAGACAGAAAGACAAATACTGTATGATATCACTTATAAGTAGAATTAAAAAACAACAACAAAGTAGTGAATATAACAAAATAGAAGCAGACCCACAGATATAGAGAACAGACTAGTGGTTACCAGTGGGGGTGGGGAGGGGCAATACAGGGATGGGGGAGTCAGAGATACAAACTGTTGTGTATAAGATAGGCTACAGGGATGTATTATACAGCACAGGGAATATAGCCAATATTTTGTAATAACTAAATGGAAAGTAACCTTTAAAATTATATTAAAAAGTTTGAAAATTAAATATAAACTACTATGTGTAAACTAGATAAACGATGATATATTGCATAGCACAGGGAATTATAGTCACTATCTCATAATAACATTTAATTGAGTAGAACGTGTAAAAATACTAAATCAGTATGCTGTGCACATGAAACTAATATAATATTGTAAATCAACTATTAAAAAAACCCAACCAACCAAACAAACAAAAAATAAAATTCACAATTCAGTTCCTTGGTCTTGCTAGCCACATGTCAAGTGCCCAGTGGTTACAAGTGGCTAATGGCTATTACATTGAGCAGCATACATAGGTCAAGATGATAAAGTACTTCTGTATTTTCACTAAAGGAATTGACCTTAATGTTAGCTATCAGTACAAGTACAATTTTATAGGAATTAAAAATAATATAAACAATTTCAATTCTATTTTGGAAAAAATTAAAGAAACAGGCTTGGTCAATGTTTTCAATGATATGAAACAAATTCTAAAGTTTTGCAAAAAGATTTTGGAAAGAGCAAAGCCAAATTAGTTTGCATAATGTCCATTATTTATGTGCAGAATTTGTCAACAAATTGCTATTTTTTAGTAGAACACATTGTTCATTCTTCTATGAAATTATCTTTTTGGGATTCGTATTTAACAATATCCTGGCTATAAAAGTCTCCTACTTTGAAAGTGTCCCTTTTTGTTGGCCAAATAATTATACTGATGATTTTGATTATTTAAAAAGTAATCTTTTGGGGCCTCCCTGGTGGCGCAGTGGTTGAGAGTCCGCCTGCCGATGCAGGGGATACGGGTTCGTGCCCCGGTCTGGGAGGATCCCATATGCCGCGGAGCGGCTGGGCCCGTGAGCCGTGGCCGCTGGGCCTGCGCGTCCGGAGCCTGTGCTCCGCAACGGGAGAGGCCACAACAGTGAGAGGCCCGCATACCGCAAAAAGAAAAAAAAAAAAAAAAAAAGTAATCTTTTGGTATTATGGTTATAACTGTCTTGATTCCCAAGGCAGAAATGTGTGTAAATTGGCTTGTGTAAAACTCCAGCTCTGTAAACCAGCATAAAAATCTCATAGTGATTGGCCAGGTAGAAAATATATCTACAAACTGAGTGTACTAAGAACACAGCTGATAGTATCTAGAGAGCCTATGTCCTAATTCTAATGACTTACCAAATTTCTTATAGGTTTTTAGTACATATCTGGTTGATATGACCTGTGCTAAATTCTATCAGTATCCAAATAAAATGAAGAATCTACTTAACCACCCCGTCATCCCCGCAAAACAAATCAAAATCCTAAAATTCCATGATCATAAGACAGGAAACTTTGAATATGACCAAGAACAGTGATGTCAGTTTGCACTCGTTTGGGGCCCAGTGGCCATGCATATGCAATAAATATGGTTAAACTGCATAAAGTGAGTTGTCGAAGAAAAGAGGTAGGAAAAGAACAGTGCTACTGTGCTACTGTCTTTCTTGTTGATCTACAGGTCAAAAGAGAGATTGAGTAATTGGAGAAGAGGGTCAGGAAGTTTCCTTCATGCTGGACAGCTCAGTAGACCTTTGGGCATGTGGCACCATTTATATGAAATTTTCTTAAGCACTTATTATGTATCATATAAAGACTATCTTCTGAGTATACTGTTGAATAAGATAACCGTAGTCTCTACCCTCAGATAGGTAAGAGTCCAGTGGGTAAACTGCCAGACAAAGTGCTAAGAATTTTATAATTATTACTCATTTAATTGTCAATGATAAAAAAAAAAATAGAAACAGTGGGATGGGTTTATTTTCAAGGAAAGAATGTGAGGCCTGGAAATGACTTCTTCAAAGTAACCAAAAATGTGTGTAGCATGGCTTGGATTTAAACTCAGGTTTGAGTCACTCTAGGTGCCGTAGTCTTAGCCACTCTCCATAGTACCCAGTAGAGATCATCTGGCATCTCTTGGTTCTGTATGAACACAGCCTTGTCCCCACCCTAGAATGTAACTCTTCTGAGATTTAAAGGCCCTGATACCCTTACTCATGGCTGCATTGCTTTTGTGAAAAGGGATTATTTCTATCTGCATACAAAAGTTTACTATCTATGTCAAACGACAATGTTATACGTTCTGAATTCCTCGGGATATTATTCTAGATCCTATACCCTGGGCTTCAGTAGCTTTCAAACTTGTAGGAGTGATCCAGGCTTCTAATGAGAGGGTTGTTTTACTTCCTTGAATTAAAATAATAGGATTCTGAACCTGGAAGGATCCTTAGTTTATCTTTCCCAGCCCCCTTGTCTTTTAGACATGGATACAAATACTAAAGAGGTGCCAATGTGTTCAAGATCTGAAAATCAGAGTGTCAGTCATTAGACCAGAACTCACCTATCTTAACTCGCAAGTATTAGTTATTTCCTCTGTGTCACAGATACCGCTTGCCTCACAGGTACCCCTTACTCTCTCAAAGTTTTGGACCAGATAATAGTCTAACATAGGAAAACTTTGCTGGCAGAACTTCTGGGTTGTCCAGGAGTTACAATGCTCCCATCCAACAAGCATGCTTCAGTGTTCTGAGCTTCCTGTGGGTGTGGAATGGGAGGTGGGAGTGAGTGAGGGTCACTCAATTTAATTATCCATGAAACACCTGGCACTCACAGAGGGAGAAATGATTTGCTTACTTTGTTAGCCAAGCTTTTTCATTAAGCAACATGCTTATATGTTGCTGAAAGGGAAATAAACATTTCAGAATCACAGAATTGCAGGACTGTTAATCAGGACCATTCTTCACTCTCTCCAATGATTAAACCCTACTTTAATATGCCCACCAAATAGGGTTATCTAGCATCTTCACTGGGCAGTCACATGTATTTTCTCTTTTGTTATTTACAATCCTGTTAGATAAATATGAAGAATAACCCCATTTTGCAAATGAAGAGTTAGCTCATAAATATTAAGAAACAGCAACGGATAATTATCAGAGCAAGAATTAGGACTTAGTTCAGTCAGAATCCTCAACTTTATTCTGTATTTTCCCACGTCAAGTTTTCCTTGTCCTTTCCAGTGACAGGGGACTCATTAGCACCCAGGGTATTTCTGCTTGTCTTTTGGTTATTGTGATTATGAGAAAGCTCATACTTTAATGAGGCTGAAATTTGTTCCTATTGGGCTTCTTCAAAGTAACTTTATTTATTGATATTTATATATAAATATGTGGGAACAAGTGTGATAATTTTCTTACATGATGATCCTTAAAGAATATAAAGAGAAATCCTACTGGTATCTCCTTTTCTTTTCTTCCTCAAGTTATGTATTCCCATGTCTTTCAAATAGTCTCTCTTGGGACAGGATTTCTAGTTACCTTGCTGTCCCGTTCCTCTCTTCTGAACTCATTTCATTTTAAATCAGCCTTAAAGTGAGGCTCCTAATTGACTGAAATCTGGAGCTGGAAAAAGGGATCACCCGATACAGTGGCTTAGTTAAAACGGAAGTTTCTTTCTATAGCATGTAAAAGTTCAGAGGTGAGTGGTCTGAGGCTAGTAGCATTGCTCTGTGATCTTGAGCACAGGCTTCCAGGATTTCTACAATCCTCATTTCCCGGCCAGCAGTGTGGGAGACGAAGATGCAGGGAAAGCAGCTCTATCTCTAAGAACATGATTGGAGGTTTTGCAAATCACTTCCAAAATTATTTAGTGGTTACACCTAGCTGTCAGGGAGATGGGAAATATCACGTCAATCTGGGCAGCCCTATTTCTGGTGAAAAGTCAGTATGTTCTATAACTAGAAGGAGGAAAGGCAAAATGGACCCTGGAGGACCATTGCAGATTCTGCCACCTAGAGTAAGGTGAAGATAAAAAGGAAAGGAAAAGACAATGTATCTTGTTGGCCAGAGCATGGAAATAGGAGCCAAGAAGTTTTAGTTAGTTTGATTTATCTGGCCTCTACCAAGTCACTTAATTGTTAACTTTACCTTTAGTTCTAAAAAAAAATTAATTATATTCCACTTTTTCTATTTCACAAAAATATTTTGATTTAGTTATAAAAGTGATTTTGCTTGCTGAATTAAGTGATTTTACAATGGAATTATAGCCAATGTGACTATTCTTTAAGTGATCTCTTTGGAACGAACACATGATTAGGACCCAACAAGGTGGAATTATAGAAGACAGAAGATTCCCAAATTAGAGAAATGGCAAGGAAGTTATTTAGAAAAAGTTTTTGTATGTTAAGGCTCTTCAGCAATTATTTTCCTTAAGGTTTAATATACCTTTGTGGGGGGGAAAAGTTTGGAGTTAACATTTTTGTTTTGTATGGTTTATCAGAACTGTAATGTGATTATTTCCCCCATTGAGTGATTTTGGAAGATGTAAACTGGTTCTGATAATTCTTTCAGAGATTTCACTGATATGATCATTGGTTGTACCACAGATGAATCTAAACATTTAGAAGTTGCACCATAAATGAACTCTAAGCTCTATGGAGCTCTGGTCATTTTTCTTAAGCCTTGGTACTGCAACTTCTACTCATAGACTAGAGCATATAACCAGAGAGGGAGAAAATGTGTCTTCTTAAGGAAGGATTCAGGATCAAAAAATGTCAACCCACTCTGTATCCCCCAGGGTTCTCTAAAGATTTGGATATGTGAACATGTGAATAGGCCCCAGACTGCCCCTGAATAATATGTGTATTGTTACTACTTTACTTCTAAGAAGCATAGGTATATCTATGCTTCTTCACATACTTCTTGCTCGGTTTTGCCTCTGGTGAGGTGGTCTATGAGAGATTCCTGTTGTAGAAGGTTTGGATCCCCTCTTCAAGCCCAACTGTCATAGTCGGGACCTGTAGCAAAGACTGCTAGAATCTCTCCCCTTCCTTCTACCTTTCTAACAGACTTTGATCCTGGGTGTGCCATCATGCCCAGCCAAACATCAGCATTTCCCAGTGTCTCTTACACACAGGGGTTGGGGGGGGGGTGCCGCTGGCATGGACAAAAGTCACTGGATAGTCCCCCCATGATAGCATTGAGTCAGGACTAAGCACGGTGAGATGTACTATTATGCTGGTATCCCTTCTTTTTCTCTTCTCCCTGCAATGTGGATGTGATGGCAGTAGCCAGGAGCTGACGATGAAAGGGGAGAAGACAGAAGGAGCCTGAGTCTCTGATGACTTGGGAGCTGCCGTACCAGCCTGGGACTGCCTGTTCCCTGATTTCATCTATATAAGACCCCACCCCCCAAATTGTTTATACTACTACTGTGTCTCAGGATGAGTTTTATAGAAACAGAGCTTCAGACAGGGATTCAGGGGCAAACTTATGAGGGAGGGAGTGAAGCAGGATAAGGAAAGGTGAAGCAGGAGAGCGACAATGTGGTCTCAGGTAAAGTCTAATCTCTGCTCTATGGAGATGTGGGGAATCTCTGGAGCATAAACTGCCCTGTAGAGTTGTCCCGCTTTAAGACAAAGGGGACAGCCTTTTGTACGACGTGTAAGGTAGTCACTGGCTGTGAGCTACCCCCAGAAGGGGGTGTGTGCATAATTTCCTGGACAAGGTCACATTTGTCAATGGAGAACAGTCCTCCAGGGAAGAGGGACAGCGTGAACCATCAGCTGATGCCTCAGAGAGTCTGGGGTCTGGGTCCTGGACAGCCCAGGAAAGTGGTCCAGGCAGAGCATTGCAATGTCTTGTATAGTCTGCTTCTTGCATTGCTCATAACCACTTGCTTCTCACATGTTCATTCCACCCAACCACATCTTCTCCAGGATTCTAGGTTCAAATTTCCTGGGGAAATTTTCAAGAGAAGGGTTAGTGGGATGAACTCCAGAGCTGCTGCTTTCAGTCCTGAGGCTGTGACTGATTCTCATCATCTCCCTTCTCTATAGCCCACGCTAGACAATTCTCTTTCAGCCAGTACTTCTTAAGTGTTGGATGATCCAGACCCTCATCCCTAAGAGGTCTGAGGCCCCTGGTTAATAAGCCCTTATCAGGCAGTGATTGCTGTACTTTCCCATTTAGAGTTAAAACTGAACATGGGACTATCAAGAGATGCCCCAGTAGATTATCTGGGTGTCAAATTCCTTCCTGTCTCCCTTAAGTGATGGCCATCCTATCACCTCACGACCATCAGGATTAATTCTTCCTGATAGTATGAAAACTTTTTTTCTGTGACTGTTGGTCAATTGACACAGAACCTTAAAGTAATCAAGTGGCACCTTTGCTTTAAACTTAGTGGCTTTCTTACTGTATCTACTGCTGGAAGTGTCCCCCTTTGAGCATCAGCACCTCTAGAACCACAGAGCCTAAAGTTGTGGATATAGGAAGCACATATTCTCCTCCTGGTCCCTGGGAGTGACAGTGAGAAGGCTCACTTCTACTTTCATTCCTTGGTTGCTAGAATATTTACTGCATTCTTTTTTCCCTCTTTCACGAAAAACTGTGATTCCGAATGCTGCTAGAGCTATAAAAGTGCTTTTTAACCTGTTGAACAGAATGGTATTTTAATGCTAGTTTAGTCGATGTTGGTATTCCTCAAGTGATCTGTTTGGAATGAGCCTACATAAAATGGCTATTGGTTTAAGAGTAGAATGTCTCCTCAAGGAAGGCACCCCATCCTCAGGGTGTCATCTCTACTTGGCTTTCTGTTCACTGGACGCACCAGGCAGGTTCCTGTCCCAAGGCATTTATACTTGCCGTTTCCTCTGTCTACAGTGTTCTTCCCGTAGATGTCTGCATGGCTCACCCTGTCCTTTCAGGTCTTTGCTCAACCATCACCATCTCAGTCATGCCTTCCTTGGCCTTCTACGTAAAATTTTAACCCTTTTCAGAGCACTCTTCATTTGCTTTCCATGCTCTATTTTGTGTCCTTAGCACCCAACATTATCTATTTATTGCACATTTTACTTCTGTATCTTATTTTCTATATCTGTCTCATAAACTAGAATAACAAAAGCTCTATCAGGACAAAACAGTGTCTGGTTCTACCTGCTCAGTAATTATTAGAATTAATGAAAGGAAATCTATTCCATAATTGTTGGTTACTTCTCCACTCTAACCTAGGAACTTCTTGGTTTATGTTGTAAATGTGATGAAATGGGACTTTTCTTTCTGAGTCCCCCAAAAGAGAGTGTATCACTGAAAGTTAAAGAAGATGGAAATTATAATCAAACCTCTGCCTTCAGCAATCAGGATGCAAAGGCTTCAATGGGTCTCGAATATAACGTGATCACTCTTGTATTTTACATATGAGGAAACTGAGCCTCAGAGCTAAGAAGCGACTTGCCTCGGATCACGGAAAGCAAGTGGTGTCTGTTGATGGAGAACTCAGTTTCCTCAGTTGCAGTGCAGTGCGCTGTCAATCACGCCTTTCTTGGTCTATTGTTTACAAACTAACATAGTCTGATAACTTTTGAACTGAGATGTTCTTAAAATAATAATTGTTATTTTTGAGAAGAAAAATATTTCAGATGTTAGTAAAACCTTGTTTAGCTTTTCATACGTAATTGTTTATACCCAGTAAATGACTGTTAAAATATTTGTATTTATTAATATACATATTTTTACTACATATAAACGTAATAAACTATGTTCAGTTTTGGCACGGTGCTCATGTTCTAAGAACCCTGAAAGGCAAAGAGTTGTTATTGTATTCATTCATTTATTTAGCAAGTATCTATTGAATACCTACTGTGTGCCAGAAATTATCCTAGGTACTGAAGCTTGAGGAATTAATAACACATCTGAAGCCCTTGTAGAGGAGACAGATGGTAAACAATTAACAAAAATAATTTCAGATAATATTATGTACTTTGAAGAAAATAAAATAGGGGCATGAAATAGAGATTGGACCAGGAAAAGTTTCTAAGAAACTGACATCTTGAAGAGACTGAAGGGAAAGAACCAATCGGCCACTGATGATGTGGGGACAGAGGGGTGTAGACAGACCCCAGCAAGGGCAGAGGTCCGTATGCTAGAATAGGTTTCTCATGTTCAAGCAGGAAAGAAAAGGACACGTTGATTGCGGGGTTGCAAACAAAAGGAAGGTGGGTAGAATATGAGGTCAGAAAAGAAGCAGGAGTTTGATCATCGAATCTCATAGTCCTGGTGAAGATCTTGGGGAGCCGTCGTGGGAAGTGGTTTAAAGGGGGGTAAGATTTTTAAAATTCCACAATGGTTAATTAGTAGAGAACATGTCTCAGAGGAACGAAAGTAGAAAAAGGAAAGCCAGTAAAATTACAGAAAAAAATTAGTCAACAGATGAAGGTGGCCTGGAGAAAGGAGGTTACCATGGAGATGGAGAGATCACATCATATATCTGTAGGCACCATACCAACCATTGCTTAAGCAACCAGATGGTATGAAGTGTTTGGGTACATGCAGACTCTTCCTGGTATGACAAGGTTAAAATGGCTGGTAGATTGTGAGGATTCCATCAAAAGAGAATACATGTGTTGCAAATCTAGTCCACTTCATGGATTACTGGTTTAAGATGTTATTTAAAAAAAAGATGCAGGGAGGCTTGTTCTGTGGTCAAAGAAGTGTAGAGAACAAACCCAATATACTCCCATTTAGAGATTTACAGTGCACAGTAGCATATTAAAAATTCTAAGGACTCTAGCAGTAAAGAAAAACATTTAACTTTGTCCTTCCCACACTTCCTTAGATCCACTGTTCAAGAAACCCTGCCTCTTTTGCTTGCTTACAGAATGCTCACTTGTAAGCTGAGGGGACATGGTTTTTGAAAAATCTGATACAGTGGAAAGAGAACCAGAATAAGAGATCATTATGCTGTACCGCCATCAGTGCCTTTGTTTTGTGTGCTATTGGACATAACACTTTTCTTGTTGTAACCTTAGTTTCCTCATCAGTCAAATACAGGGTCACAAAAACTGGTCACTAACTTCTCTTTCTTTTGTCCAGTTGTTTTGTGTAAACCTGTTTTTACATAAATCCTCCAAGGCCAGTTGCTTTACGTGAAGCTGCCAACTCAGCTGAAATGATAGTGTGGTGGTACTGCTTCAACCCCTTCTCTGTCTCTCTCAGCTGATGACTTTCTCTCTTTATACTATCTGAGCATTTTTACCATCTTCACTTGGAAATAAGACAATTAGTAGCTGGATTAGAATTGCCGCTGGCCCAAGGTCTGAATCTCCTAGGAGAAGAGTTATAATACTGGGAATGTGGGACAGATGCCAATCGGATTTAGAGTAGAGCTGGTATACTCACTTAGCGGTTACTAGGCAACTGCGCAGGGCGGGATGGAATGAATGTTGATACCCAGACTGTGTCTTGTGAGCTGTTTGCTTCACGTCTCAAGGGCTACATTTCCTAGCTAAAAAAAGGTTGAGTGTTGAGAAAACATTCTCTTGTTGTTCAGAACATTTTCTGGAAACAATGAAAATACAAGCCATGTTTCTGCACGTTGAAGGTTCTGTTAACTCTATTGACCAAAAGATCTATCCTCCCTCCCTTCCTCCCTCCCTCTCTTCCTTCCTTGCTTTTCTTTTTCCTTTCTCATTTTGAGAAATGGATAATCATTCTCTATTTCTCAGGGCCTTGAACATTCCTTAGCTGTGCCTTTGGGAACCACCAGCAAGCCTGTGAAATAGTCAGAACAAAGGAAGACCATCAGGAGGCTGGTAGAGGAATTGGGGTTAAAAAGCCATGAAACTGGGCTTCCCTGGTGGCGCAGTGGTAGAGAGTCTGCCTGCCGTTGCAGGGGACACGGGTTCGTCCCCCGGTCCGGGAAGATCCCACATGCCGCGGAGCGGCTGGGCCCACGAGCCATGGCCGCTGAGCCTGCGCGTCCGGAGCCTGTGCTCTGCAACGGGAGAGGCCACAACAGTGAGAGGCCCGTGTACCGGGAAAAAAAAAAAGAAGCCTTGAAAGTGTAGAGGTAGAAGAGAGAATGAGAGAAAGGTTAAGAGAAAAATTGATGGAGAAGTCCTTAATTTGTAGAAGGTAAGTTGGGAAGAAGCAGCAGTTTCAAACTGGTGTTAATGCTTTCAGTTCGAAGAGATATAACGGCTGCTAAGCCAAGTCCATTGGGGTCTCTATCCCTTTCCTTGTTACCGGATATGGTAGTAATAGAAGAAAATGTATTAAACAATCTATCTCCATACGAGAGAACTTTGTCTTTGGTAGCTCATTGTGTGAGCTTTTCCTCAGATCCTGGTAATCCATTTTAGGGAGGGAGGTGGGTATAGCATGAGAAGCAGGAGAGGGTAGAGTGAATTGGAGAGGGAAAGCCTCACCCGGGATAGGAGAAACTAATAGGTTGGAGATGTAAGGAGAAGGACGGGGCAAAAAGAATAGAGAGTCATGAGGGGAGTTAATGATGGCAAGAATTTTAGTGAGGTTGAGAGTGAATTGGGACAGAAAAAGCCTTTGGAGCAGGTGTGGGGTGATGACAGGGGAAAGATGATTTGAAAGAGTATTTCTATGCACTGTGAATTGGAGCTCCTTGTCCGTTATTGAGGAACTTAAATAAAGATTGTCATGGCTTGTAATTGCTTCTGATTGCTGTCTATTTGACATGACACAGAGCAGAGACTAGGTGACCTGCAGTCACAGTTTATATGAAGATTACACAAAAGTTGGCAAGCAGTGGAAAAGCTGAATGGGGAAAATGGGAAGAGTATATATATATATATAGATATAGATATAGATAGATAGATAGAAGTAAGTGCATAGTAAAGGAACTGTGAAGTGTTTACTCTTTTCACCAAAGACTTAAAATTCTAAGCAAGAAAATTTAGATCTACATGCAGTTTTGGATTATAGAAGTGTACTATGAAAATATTTTGACATTCACATAACCCGACAAATCCAATTCCTCATTTTTAAGAACATGTTGACTGTGGAATCTTTCTGGCTTACTGTAAGAACACATCTCCCGAGGGAGAAGAATAAATGGAGCAGATTTCCTGGTCTTGGTGTTTGTGAGTTAATGATTCAGTACCTTTGCAACAAATTTTAAAATACTTGATACCAATTATCCACCCTTATCCCAACACACTGTTTTCACTGGCTTTGCCCTCCTGACATTTACTTTCCGTCAATGTTTTTCACATCGCTTGCTGTCTTACTTCCTAGGCTGCATCTGAAGAGGCTGGACATAATGAAATCATTATCTTATTTCTGTTTACGTCAATGTCCACCAGGGCTTTGCACTGCCAGCAATAATTACCCCAGAACTCTGGTGAAAGTTCAGTACTGTTTGAAGAAAAGTATCGGTATAGGGAATTGTTTCACACACGTGTTCCACAGGACATTGAGCATGCAAAATACTGTTCGGTACAAAGATTCCGTAGTCACATCTATTTGATACATACTTGAAGCAGTGCCGGTATAAGATAAAAAACATTGGGTTAAGCATGAAGAGACTTGATTTCTAGTACTAATCATGCACTTAGCCCTCTGTATGTTCTTGGCAAGCCACTGCCTCTCTGTAGGACTGTAAAATGGAGGTCACATTATTTGTCTTCCCTGTGAGAGAGGGTTGTAGCCTACCATTTGGTTATAGTTTATAGGTTAAAGTCCTGGCTCTGTGGTCAGAGAGGCTTTATTGGTATTCCGGCTCTACTTCCTAAAGCTATGTGACTAGGTCAAGTTACTAAACTTACCTGAGCTTTAGTTCATCCTTAGGTGTGAATAATATATTTATCTCATAGGGCTGTTAGACTTAGATATAAAAGAATTAATTATCATCATAGTGCTACTTAAATACTTATTAGAACAGTCATAATTAATAGCAATACTATAATTAGCAGCAAGAATGATTATAATTATTAAATTTTTTAAAGAAAAAACACTGATAATAGTCGCAGTAACAACAGAGTAACTATGGTTTATTGAGCACCTTTTTCCAGGGAGTATTCTAAGAGCTTTACTTCATTATCTTATTTAATTCCCAGAAAATCCTATAAGGTAGGTGTCTAATTATCCCCATTTTATGGAGAAGGATGCTGTGCTTCATAAAAGTTAAAGTTGCTCAGTCTCAGTCAGTAAGCGGCAGAGTGAGATATGCAGCTGTACTGTCCAGTGCCAGAGGCTTTAAACCTAACCTCTCCCCAGGTTCAATGTCCTTTTAACCTGCCCTTTGGAGCTCTTAGCCTCTCTGCCCTCCACCTAGGTAAGGGATCTGAAGGGAGCAAACTTGGAGTTCACTTTAGAGTTCACTAGCAAATCATTACAAATGAAAATTAAAGACGTGTGGACAGGATAAGAAGTGCTAGAAGTACTTAGATTTCCCTACTGATTTTTTTTTTCTTTCTCAATGGTAGTATTTATTTAAATGTCTAACTGTAATTGAGAAGATAGTGCCGTAACTTGAACGTAAAGAGAGAATTAAAGTACTGATTACTGATTTAAAAAAAAATAATAAACCGGATAGCGCTGAGTTCTCAGAGAGGTTATTGCACTGTGAAGTCCGTGAAGGCAGGAGCTGAGACCTCTGACGCGTAGTACATGTTTTGGAAATGTTGGAAAGAGGGTTTGAAGCTTTGCAATTCTTGGAAGAAAAACGGGCAAGATTGCCATCTAGTGGACTCTGAGTCAACTTCAGCTCAAAAAATACTAGCTTCGGGCTTCCCTGGTGGCGCAGTGGTTGGGAGCCCGCCTGCCGATGCGGGGCACACGGGTTCGTGCCCTGGTCTGGGAGGGTCCCGCGTGCCGCGGAGCGGCTGGGCCCCTGAGCCATGGCCGCTGGGCCTGCGCGTCCGGGGCCTGCGCTCCGCAGTGGGAGAGGCCGCAACAGTGAGAGGCCCGTGTACTGCAAAAAAAAAAAAAAAAAAAAAAAAAAAAAAATACTAGCACTGTTAGAGTGAAATTTATCTAAATTGGTAAGTAACACTAATGGGTAATTTATTCAGATACACAACAGAGAAATATTACCTGGCTCAGACCAATACTCACGCTGAATTGTGAGTTGGCAAAATCAGAAGACGAAGGAGCATTTTAGCGGTTCAGATGCATAGGACGTTAGCGCAAAAGAGAATCTGAGATTAACGTATTTAATCTCCTCCTTTTACGGCACAGGGAAGGACAGCAGCTCATTTAGGTTCACCCGAGCGTGATAACTAGTCAGCAGGCTTCTAATTTCATGTCCAGTGCTTAGACTTTTATATCCATCCCAAATTTATAAGTTCTCCCAGTTAGCCACTATAGATTCAGTTACAAAAGAAGATAGATGTGATAAGTGGTAAATTCTCCCAACTCTTTTGGAAACATCTCTGTGCATACCATGGCATAGTATTGAAACATATCAGTATCTTACTGACGGGTCGGAAGTGTTTTTCTGTATCTGCTGTTTAGGGATTTGCTAAGTACACACATCTGAAGAGTGTATTATGGGACTGTTGTGATTTTGTTGACTTTCATTCTATCCCCATACAGCCATTAACTTTTGACTCTTGTGCCTATGTTTTTCATAGAGAGAAGCTGGAGGGGAGAGAAATGACAAAAAGAGTATTACCACATTTAAATGTCATATTTAAGATACAGAGGAGGAATGTAACCCCTGTTATGAATCATGGCTGTGTTCCTTCCAGGCTGTATTATATGGAGTTGTTTTCTTTGTCTCTCCATCTCTAGAATGGAGATGGTGATAATGTGTACTACAGCTCAGGGTCCTCTTGAGATTTAAGAGATGAAGCACAATACTCTATCATAATTCCCAATCAGTTGATCTCTCTGTTTCTGTTTGTCTCTCTGTGTCTCTCTTTCTATCCCCCTCACCCCTCCCTGTGAAAAGAAAGTTTTCATTTTTAAAATTGTCTTTCTTGCCTTTTCTCCTTAAATGCCAAACCTCTAGAACAGTTGAAAAAATAATTTATACCCAAATACCTTTCTCCTAGGTTCACCAGTTGTTACGAGTGGAAGGTGTAATATATACAACTTCCAAATATTAAGTTCTTCTGCATGCATCACCTAAAAATAAGGACATTTTTCAATATAACCATACCACCATTAACATAACTAAAAAGTTGCTAATAATTATGTAATATTGTCTAATATTATTTATGTTCAAATTCCTTTAATTGTCCCATGAATGTTTTTACATCATTATTTTTCAATCCAGGATCCAACCAAGGTTACTGTATTACATTTGGTTCTTATGTCTCTTCGGTTTCTTATAATCTAGTATGGTACCCCTCAAACTAAATGTTTTGTTTTCCATGATGTTGACTTTTTGAAGATTCAGCAGGCAGATTATAACTCCTGGTGAAACTAAATGGGATCACTTGATTCAGCTGGAAACTGCAAGTTACTTCTGTTGTAAAGGTATATTCTTCTGGTTATATTAAATATATATGGGGTGATACTTCGGGCCTGTGTGAACATTCTGTTTTCAGATATATTTTGACATCAAAGTTTTATGCACCCACTGGTGAACTGTAGCTGAATCATTATTACAATGGAGGTGGACAAATGGTAATTTTCTTCGTTTTTTCTACATTGATTATCTGGCATTCTTTTAAAAAGACGAACTTTTATCCCCCTTCTCTCTCTCTCTCTCTCGGGTACAACTATGGACTCATTTTTTTTAAATTCAAAGTGTTTTAATACATTGCCACTATTTTCCTTTTATTAAGGCTCACAATGTTGCAAATTTGGTCAGTGAGAGCTTCTTGAAGCTGGCTCCTCTATTCTTTCAGGTACTTGATTACCTCCTTACTTCTGGCACAGAGTGTTCCAGGCTCATCTTGTACTTTCCCTAACCCAACCTGGAATTAGCACTAAAAAGAACGGAGAATATATTTAGAAACTGAGGTCTGAATACTAGATGAAGCACTATGCAAATGTTTTTAAAACCCTGGTATTAAAAGAAGATGTAGAGAAAAATGCAGCCAACTTTGTGAACTTTGTCAGATGATCCCTCTGCCTGGTTGAATCATCCCTCAACTTATTTTAATTATTATTTCCTCAGAAGATACCAGAAAAATCTGAGGTCCGTCTGGTTTAGGATCATTTCCCTGTAACAAACAAGCCTTTGGAGTCCTAAAGTTCTCAATGTTCATCACACCTCAAAATATTCAAAATCTCTCTCATCTGAAAACTCAACTAGGGAGGAATCTTCTTCTAAGCTTCTGTGGTTGTTGACCACATCCAATTCCTCACAGGCTGCCAGACCGAGGGCCTCAGTTTCTTGCTGGCTGTTGGCCAGAGTCCACCCTCAGTTCCTTGACATGTGGCGCTCTCCAAAGGGCATCTTAACACATAGCAGCGTGCTTCGTCAAAGTCTGCAGGGAAGAGAGCGTATACATTATAATGTGCAAGGGGTACATTAGAATATGTTATGTCATCAAGAAATTGACATCTAACTATCTTTGCTGTATTCTAATAGGGATATGTGCAACTCACATTCAAGGGGAGGGGATTTAAAAAGAAAATTTTTCTGTTTAAAAGAATGCCAGATAATCAACGTAGAAAAAAAGAAAAAAAATTACCATTTTTCCATCTCCACTGTAATAATGATTTAGCTACAGTTCATCAATGGGTGCATAAAACTTTGATGTCAAAATATATATGAAAACAGAATGTTAACACAGGCTCAAAGTATCAACCCACAAATATTTAATTATACCAGAAAACACACCTTTACAACAGAAATACCTAGCAGTTACCAACTTAATCAAGTGATCAAACTTAGTATCACCAATAGTTATAATCTGCCTCCTGAAATCTTCAAAAACTCAACATCATGGAAAACAAAATATTTAGTTTGAGGGGTACCA
This sequence comes from Mesoplodon mirus, assembly GCF_964341445.2. Lineage (NCBI taxonomy): Eukaryota > Metazoa > Chordata > Mammalia > Artiodactyla > Ziphiidae > Mesoplodon > Mesoplodon mirus. The sequence continues at coordinate 86,466 of NW_028294935.1, read as the reverse complement.
TGCTAGACTATAAGAAACCAAATAGTTCTCCCTCTTGTGAGAGCACTGGAATCACAATTAACTGCTGAACAGTCATCAACAGGAAGACACTGGAACTCACCAAAAAAGACACCCCACATCCAAAGACCAAGGAGACACCACAGTGAGACAGTAGGAGGGGCACAATCACAATAAAATCAAATCCCATAACTTCTGGGTGGTTGACTCACAAACTGGAGAACACTTATACCACAGAAGTCCACCTACTGGAGTGAAGGTTCTGAGCCCCACGTCAGGCTTCCCAACCTGTGGGTCCAGCAACGGGAGGAGGAATTCCCAAAGAATCAGACTTTGAAGACTAGCGGAATTTGATTACAAGACTTCGACAGGACTGGGGGAAACAGAGACTCCACTCTTGGAGGGTACACACAAAGTAGTGTGCACATCAGGACCCAGGGGGAAGGAGCAGTGACCCCATAGGAGGCTGAACCAGACCTACCTGGTAGTGTTGGAGGGTCTCCTGCAGAGGCAGGGGCGGCTCTCATGCACCGGGGTGACAAGGACACTGGCAGGAAAATTTCCGGGAAGTACTCCTTGGTGCGAACCCTACCAGATTCTGCCATTAACCCCACCAGAGAGCCTGGGTAGGCTCCAGTGTTGGGTCGCCTCAGGCCAAACCACCAACAGGGAGGGAACTCAGACCCACCCACCAGCAGACAAGATGATTAGAGTTTTACTGACAATCCAAAACCTATGGGATGCAGCAAAAGTAGTTCTAAGAGGGAAGTTTATAGCTATACACTCCTACCTCAAGAAACAAGAAACATCTCAAATACACAATCTAACCTTACACCTGAAGGAACTAGAGAAAGAAGAACAAACAAAACCCAAAGTTAGTAGAAGCCAAGAAATCATAAAGATCAGAGCAGAAATAAATGAAATAGAAACAAAGAAAACAATAACAAAGATCAATAAAACTAAAAGCTGGTTCTTTGAGAAGATAAACAAAATTGATAAACCTTTAGCCAGACTCATCATGAAAAAGAGGGAGAGGACTTGAATCAATAAAATTAGAAATAAAAAAAGTTACAATGGACACCACAGAAATACAAAGCATCATAACAGACTACTACAAGAAACTCTACACCAATAAAATGGACAACCTGGAAGACATGGACAAATTCTTAGAAAGGTATAACCTTCCAAGACTGAACCAGGAAGAAATAGAAAACATAAACAGACTGATCACAAGTAATGAAATTGAAACTGTGATTAAAAATCTTCCAACAAACAAAATTCCAGGACCAGATGGCTTCACAAGTGAATTCTATCAACCATTTAGAGAAGAGATAACACCCATCCTTCTCAAACTCTCCAAAAAATTACAGAGGAAGGAACACTCCCAAACTCATTCTATGAGGCCACCATCACCCTGAAACCAAAACAAGACAAAGTTACTACAAAAAAAGAAAATTACAGACCAATATCACTGATGAACATAGATGCAGAAATCCTCAACAAAATACTAGCAAACAGAATCCAACAACACATTACAAGGCTCATATACCATGATTAAGTGGGGTTTATCCCAGGGATGCAAGGATTCTTCAATATATGCAAATTAATCAGTGTGATACACCATATTCACAAATTGAAGAATAACCATATGATCATCTCAACAGATGCAGAAAAAGCTTTTGACAAAATTCAACACCCATTTATGATCAAAACTCTCCACAAAGTGGGCATAGAGGGAACCTATGTCAACATAATAAAGGCCATCTATGACAAACCCACAGCAGATATTCTCAATGGTGAAAAACTGAAAGCATTTCCTCTAAGATCAGGAGCAAGACAAGGATGTCCATGCTCACCACTGTTATTCAACATAGTTGTGGAAGTCCTAGCTATGGCAATCAGGGAAGAAAAAGAAATAAAAGGAATCCAAATTGGAAAAGAAGAAGTAAAACTGTCACTGTTTGCAGATGACATGATACTATAAGTAGAGAATCCTAAAGATACCAGCAGAAAACTTCTAGAGCTAATCAATCACTTTGGTAAAGTTGCAGGATACAAAATTAATGCACAGAAATATCTTGCATTCCTATACACTAATGACAAAAGATCAGAAAGAGAAATTAAGGAAACTATCCCATTCACCACTGCAACAAAAAGAATAAAATACTTAGGAATAAACCTACCTAAGGAGGTAAAAGACCTGTACTCAGAAAACAATAAGACACTGATGAAAGAAATCAAAGATGACACAAACAGATGGAGAGTTATACCATGTTCTTGGATTAGAAGAATCAATATTGTGAAAATGACTGCATTACCCAAAGCAATCTACAGATTCAATGCAGTCCCTATCAAATTACCAATGGCATTTTTTACGGAACTAGAACAAAAAATCTTAAAATTTGTATGGAGACACAAAAGACCCCTAATAGCTAAAGCAATCTTGAGGGAAGAAAACGAAGCTGAAGGAATCAGACTCCTTGACTTCAGACTATACTACAAAGCTACAGTAATTAAGGCAATATGGTACTGGCACAAAAACAGAAATATAGATCAATGGAACAGGATAGAAAGCCCAGAGATAAACCCACACACCTAAGGTCAACTAACCTATGACAAAGGAGGCAAGGATATACAACGGAGAAAAGACAGTCTCTTCAAGAAGTGGTGCTGGGAAAAATGGATAGCTACATGTAAAAGAAAAATGAAATTACAACACTCCCTAACACCACACAAAAAAATAAACTCAAAATGGATTAGAGACCTAAATGTAAGACTGGACACTGTAAAACTCTTAGAGGACAACATAGGAAGAACCCTCTTTGACATAAATCACAGCAAGATCTTTTTTGATCCACATCCTAGAGTAATGGAAATAAAAATAAACAAATGGGACCTAATGAAACTTAAAAGCTTTTGCACAGCAAAGGAAACCGTAAACAAGGTGAAAAGACAACTCTCAGAATGGGAGAAAATATTTGCAAATTAAGCAGGTGACAAAGGATTAAATCTCCAAAATTTACAAGCAGCTCATGCAGCTCAATATCAAAAAAACAAACAACCGAATTAAAAAATGGGCAGAAGACCTAAATAGACATTTCTCCAAAGAAGACATAGAGATGGCAAAGAGGCAAATGCAAAGCTGCTCAACATCACTAATAATTAAAAAAAATGCAAATCAATACAATGAGGTATCACCTCACACCATTTAGAATGGGAATCATCAGAAAATCTACAAGCAACAAATGCTGGAGAGGGTGTGCCGAAAAGGGAACCCTCTTGCACTGTAGGTGGGAATGTAAATTGATACAGCCACTATTGAGAACAATACGGAGGTTCCTTAAAAAACTAAAAATAGAATTAAGATATGACCCAACAATCCCCCTACTGGGCATTTAGCCTGAGAAAACCATAATTCAAAAAGACAGATGCACCTCAATGTTCATTGCAGCACTGTTTACAATAGCCACATCATGGAAGCAACCTAAATGCCCATCAACACACAAATGGGTAAGGAAGATGTGGTACATATATACAATGCAATATTACTCAGCCATAAAAAGGAACGAAATTGGGTCATTTGTAGAGATGTGGATGGAACTAGAGACTGTCATACAGAGTGAAGTTAAGTCAGAAAGAGGAAAACAAATATTGTATATTAACGTATATATGTGGAATCTAGAAAAATGGTACAGATGAACCAGTCTGCAAGGCAGAAGTAGAGACACAGATGTAGAGAAGAAACATATGGACACCAAGTTGGGGAAAGTGGGGTAGGGGAGCGGTGGGATGAACTGGGAGATTGGGATTGACATATATACACTAATATGTATAGATTACTAAAAAAGAAAAAAAAAGAAACCAAAGAGAGTACCAGAAAGTGGGAATTATGGCAGCCCCCTTAGAGTCTGTCCATCACACTGATGGATATGACATTTTACTGGGGGGAATGAGATGATACACACATGAAGTGCAATATCAGATGGTTATAACTCTACAAAGTGCACAGAGTAATAAGATGGAGAATCGTTGGATGGGGCACCTTACCTAGTGTGTAAAGATGAGACCTCTGGGTAAGGTAAAATTGGCTAAGACCTAAATCATGAGAAAGGCTAAGTCGTGTGAAGATGTGCAAAGGGCAAAAGAGTGAATAAATTTTGCAAAGACTCTGTGATAGAAATAAATTGGTCATAGAAGGAGGCCAGGAAGCCTAGGGGAACTACACAAATTGGTTTAGAGAGACAGGCATTTACAAGACCGTATGGGACTTGTTGGGCATAGAGTAAAGAGTTCAGATTTTACTTAATTATAATTTGAAGCCAGTGAAGCAGCTCTACACTAGAGAGTGAGATGGTCTATTTTCTGCTCTTACAGGATTCATTCTGACTCCTGTTTTTTTGAATGGACCAAAGAGAGAGAGTGGAAGTAAGGGGGACCAGTTTAGAGGCTGTTGTAACAATCCAGTTGAGAGATGATGATGATTTAGACCAGGATGAGGGTAATGGATTGAATGAGAGGTGGTCAGATTCGGAGTATATGGTTGAAGGCAGGGGCTGTGGGATTTCCTATTGGGTGAAATAAGTGACTGAGAGAAGTCGTGATGTGATCAATCGATTGGGCTGAGCATTTGGGTTGATAGTACTGGAGGGAGGATGGATACAAAGAATCAATGTCTTCGAGCATTTTCTTTTTAATAGACTATTTTTTTAGAGGAAATTTTAGGTTCATAGCAAAATTGAGAAGAAAATACAAAGAGTACCCATATATACCTCCCTAAACATATGCACAGATTCCCCTGCTATCAACATTTCATGGCAGTGGCAGATTGTTACAGTCTATGACACGTGATTATCACCCGAAGCCCATAGTTTACATCAGGGTTCACTCATGGTGTTACATAATCTGCGGGTTTTGACAAATACAAATGACATATATCCAGCTTCACAGTATCACACAGAATAGTTTCTGCCCTAAAATTCTCTGTGCTCTACCCTATTCATCCTTCCTCCCCGTAACCCTTGGTAACCAATGACCCTACTGTCTCCAGAGTTATTTTTTTGTTTATTTTTTTCAGAATGTCATATAATTGGAATCATACAATATGTAGCCTCTTAATAATTTGTTTCTTTTAGTAATATGTGTTTAAAGTTTTTTCATGGCTTGATAACTTCCTTTTAATGCTTAAAAGTACTGAGTTGTCTGAATGTCCCATAGTTTGTTTATCCATCACCTACTGAAAGGCATCTTGGTGGCTTTCAAGTTTTGGCAATTGTGAATAAAGCTGCTGTAAACATCCATATGTTGGTTTTGGTGTAGACATAAATTTCCAGGTCATTTGGGTAAAAACCAAGGAGCACGATCACTGGATTGTATGGTAAAACTATGTTTAGTCTTGTAAAAAACTTGGAGCATTTTTTATTGCATTAAATTCCATACACACATCCTCTTGTTACCTCGTCTATGTCAGATATATGCTACCACATCTAATTGGTTGTAGGCTACTGCCACTTCTATATCAAGCCTTTTTGTCATTGCCTTACAAATTTTTTTTGGTTCTCCAAGATTAATGTAATGATGTGGGTGCCATCTAGTGGACATAAAGAAAATGTGTTTTGATAGAACAAGAACAACCACAGAAAGATTGATTAAAAATAACTAAATCGAAATCTTATTCATTGTGCTAAATAAGAAAAACGTTTCAGTGCTTTGGACCTTGAACCCATGTTTGGACTACAATGGGGTCCAAAACTGGGCAAGGCATGGTAGAGAAAAGAAATAAGCAAAGATTAGTCAGCAAGTTAATACCCTGAATATGTTCACCAAAATGATTTGGAGTCTGCATACATATACAGAGATTTTTCGTGTGTGTGTGTGTGTGTGTGTGTGTGTGTGAGAGAGAGAGAGAGAGAGAGAGAGAGAGAAGAGAGAATATTAAAGAATAAAACATGGCGATTGTCTTCAAGAAAAAGTGCAAGATGTAATGATTCAATATTTAAATTGTAAATTATAAATGGAAGGAGAGGGAAACCCAGAGGGCAGAGGGCTCAGGGAAGGTGTCGCTAAAACACTGTGAACTGACATGGTTCTTAAAATATGAAGAAGATATGAATAGGTATCAGGGAGAACTATCATGAGGAGAGGATAAATTCAGAGCAGTAGAAAACAAAGTTTGAATTCTAGACATCCATCCAGAATACCAGTATCTATTTGTTTTAACCCATTTGGACTTAAAGAAGAGGTAGAAAGCGTAAGTGAATTAATTCAACAATTTCTATAGGAGACTCTAACGAAGAGTAATTGTAATAGTAATAAAAGGTGATGCTAGTATTAACAACGATGGTGAAAGTAAGAGCTAACCCTGATGTATTGCAGTTACTCATATATGTAGTCATTGTTCCAATTACTTTTACGTATATTATCTCATTTAAACTTTATAACAATCCTGTGAGGTAGTTATTATAATATTTCACATTTTAATTTGAGGAAACTGAGACAGCAATTTTTTTATAACTTTCACTAAACCACAAAGTTAATAAGTAGAGGAGTCTGGATTCAGACCCCAAAGTCGGCTTTCTAAGACTTATGATCACTTGAATTCTGCTAGATAGAGTGAAGCAGTTGGGATGGACAGATTTAGGAACCTGAACTGTGGGTCTTGTTCTGTGATTTACATACCTTGGGGAAATCCCATCCTGTTCCTGGGCATCAGTCTCTTCTTCTACTTAGTAAGCATATCAAACCATGTTGCCTCTGACGTGTTGCTGAGTTCTAAAATATGTGATTATATTTAACTGGGATGTTCAGTGTTTTGTTCTGATAGCTGAAAAAATCCCAACCCTTGAGAATTTATGTTCAAATAAAGGGATAATATAATGTACTCCTAATTGATCACACCTCTTTCCTGACTTACATGTGAGGTAGGGGTTTAGACTGCCCTACGTGGACAAGTCTATTGCTATTTTTGGGGCGAGGATGGTGCTGTGGATTGGAATAGTGTTGGAGAGTCAGCTCAATGAGAAGGGCAGCCATGGAAGGCTCTCCATCCTTGGCTCACTTCTCCTTCACCACTCGAATCTATGGAGTCCTATTGACAGAACTCACACAGCTCTCTTGAATCCATCTGAAGCTCTATCGAATCTCTACAAACTTCTCTTGAGTCTGCTCAGAGCACTCCCTCTCTTTATCCTGACTCAGGACATCATCCTTGTCTCCTAACGGGTCTTCTGGCCTCCAGTATGGCTCCTTTCCATCCGTTTTTTTCACTCTGTGGGCCGAGTTAGCCAACTGGATGATTCTTCTGCTGACACTCCTCCAGTGGCTTTTCACAGTGCACTTGGGTTGAGTACCTAGAATTCTCATTTCTTTCATGTGGTTTAGGAGGCATTTCCTGTTTGGAACACTGCTTGCATTCCAGCCCAGGCTACGCCACTCCCTGTTGAATTTTACCTTTTATCCATTTCTTTCTGCCTATTCTTTGACCTCCAGGCTTCTACAACAGGCTGTTCTGGAATAGGCCCCCTCCACAGCCCTCACCCCAACACCACCCCAAGGCACTGCGTCTGGCACTAGGTTTCAGCTGAGTTTCACCATCATTGAAAAGCTCCCCTAACTTCCATCCTTGCCGTAGCTGACCCTTCTGTATGTGGCCATGACATCCTTCAGTGCACTGGTCCTAGCACCTACCATATGATGAGGCTGTTGCCTGAAGGACCATATGCTGTTACCGTCATTGCCTACTGGACTATAAGAACCGCAGAGGCAAGAACTGAACCTGCCTTGTTCACACCAGTGCTTCCCGTTTGAGAACAGTGCTTACTACAAAGCAGATGGCTAATGAGTGAATGAATGAGCGCGGGAAGGAACCAATCAAATGAAAAATCAACATTTAAATACCTCAAAGGTTTATGGAAGGCCAGGGTTACGTGGGGACTTCAGATCATATAGCTGAACTCCCATATAGAGCCTGCCTGCTTTGCACACACTGTGCAAAGCACCCAGCATCAGCTAGTCATAGACACGATAAACCCCAGAGCTACAGAAACCTTCAGCCTCTGCTGCTCTTTGGAATGTTCTGACCCAGAGACTCCCCTGAGTCTCCCCTGACTCAGACTGAGCTGCTGAGCAACATCACCTAGACATGTGAGCCCCTTCTGATTCCCTCCCCCAGGAATATCTTGCCTTCTTCCCCTGTGGTTGGTGACCCCTTCTTGTGGTGCCCACTGGAAGGTCTCATGCTTTGAGGGACTTGCCTCCAATCCCTTCCCCTCATTTAAACTCTCAGAGCATTACCCAAATAAAGCTGGTTGTGCTACTGCCACCTTGTGGTCACTTTTTCCCCATCATCGATGGCAAAATGCCTTGAACTCCTTAACAGTCTTAAAAATGAAGTTGAGTTTTATCTTAAGAGTAATGGGAAGTAATTGAAGGGTTGTAATCATAGGGATGACATGATGTTACATTCTAAAAGATGTCTCAGTTGGAGAGGACCAAGAGGGGAACAAGACCAGTTAAGAGGCTGCTGTTGTAATCTGGGTGAGTGGAGATGGGGCTAGATTAGGACGGCACTAATGGAGATGGAGAGAAGGAGATGAAGGTAAGATAAATTTCAGAGATGGAGTCAGTAGGACTTCCTGATGGATTAGAAGAGGGAAAATAAGGAATCAAGGATAAATATTTGAGCAACTAGATGGATGTCATCATGCCCATTTAAAAGGTGAACAAGATGAGGAGGAACAGATCTGTGGATTGAAGGGGAAGTAACTTAAAAAGCCAGTCTTTGATGTATTAAGCTTAAAAACATAATAGTGACACACACCCACCTTCCTGTCTCTGGAAGCTTGTAGAATCTACTCTCAGCAGCGTCCTACAGTGTCACTGTGTGAGGGTGACTTGGAATGAGTTTGTTTCATCTGTTGTTCTGAGAATTTGATCTGTCACTACATGCCCTTTGAGTCTAAAACATTTTTTTGGAATAATTTTATCAGTTTACTTCTCTAAATTTACTTTTCTTTTTTCCTTTCTAGAATGGAATGCCTAGGCTGGTTCCATAATTTAAAAAGAAAAAAAAATTTTTTTGACCTAGAGAAGTGAATTTTGCCAAAGTGGTTTTATTTATTTATTAAAAAAATTTTTGATTTTATATTGGAGTATAGTTGATTAACAATGTTGTGTTACTTTCAGGCGTACAGCAAAGTGATTCAGTTATACATGTATCTATTCTTTTTCAGATTCTTTTCCCATTTAGGTTATTACAAAATATTGAGCAGAGTTCCCTATGCTATACAGTAGGTCCTTGTTGGTTATCTATTTTAAATAGAGCAGTGGGTACATGTCACTACTTTCTATGTTCTCTCTCTGTCTCTTTGCTCTACTTTCTAGTTTCCCTAAGCTTTATTTTCTAGTCCTTTTGTGAGAATGAAATTTCTGCTGACCTTTTTAATATGTAAGAACTCTGTTGGTTTTCAGAAACATACCAATTTTCGCATCCTATTCATGTTTTATTGATGAGAAATCTGCTATTAATGCTCTGAAAGTTTGGGGGGACATCATCATGATTTTATTTAAGCTTCTTCTCATTTCTTGGCTTTCTATCAGTTGCATGTTATACTGGGGCCTTGATCTTTTCTAAAAATGATTTTGTAAGATATTTGTGTTCCTTGATGTTTTTTTCTTATTTAAGACCAGGACACTTGAACTCAAGTGGAATTTGCGGTGTGAGATTGGTGCTCCTCAGCAATGGGTTTTACTGAGGGTAATCTGGAGGGACCATTTTCTTGGCAGGGTATCCTCACAATGTGAATATCTTTAGGTTTCTCCTCTTACACTCATCAGATTTCCAGAGGAGGTTCTCCTAATGTCCTGCCTGAAGGGATAGGCCAGGCTGCTAGTTTTCTGAGACCAAGAAGGAGCAGAGGATGCCAGGACTCAACATTCAATAGTAACTATGGGCAGAGTCTGGAAAAGAAGAAACATCCAAAAAAGAAAGAGAAAAAGAACCTAGTACCCCATCATTCATAACCAAAAAGCAGTCAGCCTACAGTTGAATCGGGAAGGGGAAAGGAAGCTCACTTTTACATAAAGATTAAAATGTTAATCAATACATTTGACTGGAAACTGCTTGTTACTGAATTGAGACAAAGTTTCATATGTTAAAGATTGCCTGACTTTTTGTTATCTAAAAGTGACAAGAAAAGTCTTGGGGACTACAAGAGTTTTCATTAAGGGATAGAGAAAGGTCACCCACTGAGCAGGGTAAAAGAGGAAATTGCAACTTTTATGATAAATCCTCATGGTTCCTATTTATTTCAATGCCTCAGTAATGCTTAATTAAAAATCTAAGGTTAACTAGCATATTAACCTTTTCTACTAAAATTAAAAGGGGTTTAGAGTATTTTATCTCTTACCGCTCCCAATTTACATGCAATTTTTCTATAGTGTTTATCACTTTTTGAAGCCCACAATTGATACATTTTTCATACAATGTTTATATTTTCACATTTATCAACTTCTTTACTCCCTTTTAAAAAATTTCAGAACTTCTATCTAGGTCATCTTTTAATTTTTCATCATCGTGAAATACATCCTTTAGGAATTTCTGAAGGCTCTGCAGGTGGCAATCTCTCAGAATTTATTTGCTGAAAACATTATTTTTAGATAGCTTTATTGGGTTCCTGTTTCTAGGTTGGCATTTACCCTAGCTTCCATTTTTGCTGTTAGGAAGCCTACTGTTAGTCGAATTGTTCTTTCTTGCAGGAAATCCATCTCTTCCCCCGGACTGATATTTATTTATTTATTTATTATTTTATATTGGAGTATAGTTGATTTACAATGTTGTAGTAGTTTCAGGTGTACAACAAAGTGATTCATTTATACATATACATATATCCATTCTTTTTCAGATTATTTTCCCATATAGGTTATTACAGAATACTGAGTAGAGTTCCCTGTGCTATACAGTAGCTTCTTGTTGATTATCTCTTTTATACATAGTACTGTGTATATGTTATTCCCAAACTCCTAATTTATCTCTCCCCCAAACCTTTCCCCTTTGGTAGCTATAAGCTTATTTTCGAAGTCTATGGGTCTGTTTCTGTTTTGTAATTAAGTCCATTTGTATCATTTTTAAGATTCCACATATAAGTGATATCATATGATATTTGTCTTTCTCTGACTTCGTTTAGTTTGAGAATCTCTGGATCCATCCATGTTGCTGCAACTGGCATTATTTCATTCTTTTTTGTGGATGAGTAGTATTCTGTTGTATATATGTGCCACATCTTCTTTATCCATTTATCTGTCGATGGACACTTAGGTTGCTTCCATGTCCTGGCTATTGTAAATAGAGCTGCAGTGAACATTGTGGTACGTGACTCTTTTTTTTTTTTTACATCTTTATTGGAGTATAATTGTTTTACAATGGTGTGTTAGTTTCTGCTTTATAACAAAGTGAATCAGTTATACATATACATATGTTCCCATATCTCTTCCCTCTTGCGTCTCCCTCCCTCCCTCCCACTCTCCCTATCCCACCCCTCTAGGTGGTCACAAAGCACCAAGCTCATCTCCCTGTGCTATGTGGCTGCTTCCCACTAACTATCTATTTTACATTTGGTAGTGTATATATGTCCATGCCTCTCTCTCACTTTGTCATAGCTTACCCTTACCCTCCCCATATCCTCAAGTCCATTCTCTAGTAGGTCTGTGTCTTTATTCCTGTCTTACCCCTAGGTTCTTCATGACCTTTTTTTCCCCCTTAGATTCCATATATATGTGTTAGCATACGGTATTTGTTTTTCTCTTTCTGACTTACTTCACTCTGTATCACAGACCCTAGGTCCATCCACCTCACTACAAATAACTCAATTTTGTTTCTTTTTATGGCGGAGTAATATTCCATTGTATATATGTGCCACCTATTCTTTATCCATTCATCCGATGATGGACACTTAGGTTGCTTCCATCTCCTGGCTATTGTAAATAGTGCTGCAATGAACATTTTGGTACCTGACTCTTTTTGAATTATGGTTTTCTCAGGGTATATGCCTAGTAGTGGGATTGCTGGGGCATATGGTAGTTCTATTTGTAGTTTTTTAAGGAACCTCCATACTGTTCTCCATAGTGGCTGTATCAATTTACATCCCCACCAACAGTGCAAGAGGGTTCCCTTTTCTCCACACCCTCTCCAGCATTTATTATTTGTAGACTTTTTGAAGATGGCCATTCTGACCCGTGTGAGGTGATACCTCATTGTAGTTTTGATTTGCATTTCTCTAATGATTAGCAATTTTGAGCATCTTTTCACGTGCTTTTTGGCCACCTGTATGTCTGACTGATGTTTTAAATCCTTTTCTTTGAATTAATCCTTTGCAGTTACACTACACGGTGCCTAGCTGTGCCATTTCTTGTGATTTTTCGTACTTTGACATACATCGTGCTTAATCCTCCTGTTTGGGTTGTGGTAGTGCTGCTTCTAACTGTGCCTGGTGTTTAGCAACCTTCTTTTTACCCTCCCAGGGGATAAACCTCTAATGCTCTGGCAGAATGGAAGGAGGGGAGGAACACTTGCCTGAATTTGTGGAATAAGAAAGGGGATTCGTTTAATTGCTGGAGACATCAGGCTCTGGGCCTTGAGTCGTGCCTGCGAAAGAGAAAGTGGTCTAGGTCTAACTGAAGTCCCCTCTGAGGATACAAAGGCATGGATCCTTGGGTCTAAACACAAAACCCATGATAGACATGGAAGCATGGAGTCATTTTTTAAAAAAGATGCTGCCCAAGAGGATAGCCTGGCAGGATACAGGAAACCCAGCATTAAAAGCCTGTGGGGTGTATTTCTGGGAGTAGAAGATGAAAGTGGGGTTGGGAGCAGCCAGAAAGAATGGAGAAGCACTGATGCTACTGGAGAGGAGCTGGGATGGAGGGGTCGGTGTGGGAGACTGGAGCACTCCAGGAAGTATACGCCCTCCTCTGTGTATGTGTTGTCACCTCTCCTGTTCTCTTTATTCTTGTGGCTTGAGTCACACCTTTAAAAATATTTAAAAGATTTTATGAGGCTTTAGGAAGAAACAATGAAATGTGTATTGCACAAAGATTCTTAAATATTTTTTAAGTATTTAAGTTGTATTTCATGCAATATTTGAAATAAAGATTATTTGTAATATTGAATTTTGTTATGGTGCATAATAATAACCAAACACCTGTGACCCCACTCCACAACCTAACAAAGGGAACAGTATCCATTTTGTTAAGATGCCTATGTGGGCTCCTATGGCATCCTCTTCCCACTCTATTCTAAGAATCTTCCTCCTAAATTTGCATTTTCTTGTTCATTTTTACTTCATCTCATAGTTCTGAAAAATTACTATATTAAGATTTATCTGGTGTGTCGATTGGTAATTCCAATAATTAAATCCTCTGGGGTCAAAATCTGCTGACACTCATTTATGGTTTCTTTTCTTTCTTCTTTTCTTCCTTCCTTCCTTCCTTCCTTCCTTTTCTTTCTTTTCTCTTTCTTTCTTTCTTTCGTTCTTTCTTTCTTTCTTTCTCTAGCTCTTGCTCTCGCTCTCTTTTTATTTTTTTATTTTTTTTATTTTAATGAGCACATTTATGGTTGAACTTGATCATGGGATAACACAGGCCCTAAGTTAGCGAGGCTTTGGTTCATGTCATACTTCTATTTGCTTCTGCTGGACCCCAGGAAGCGCTGCCAAGCACGGACTCCTTTATTTTCTTGGCTTGGGCTTTGCCTGACCAGACAGGTGTTCTCCATTTTGACTCCAGACACAGGTGAGAGCAGGCTAAGAGTGGATCATCTCAGAGGATGCTGGATGTGAAGGCTTTTGCAGCCAGGATTCCTGGGAGGTTCCCTTTGTTGGTAGGCAGACTCTTCCAGCGTATAGTCCCACTTAGGGGTTCCTGGCTTAATGTGGGAGTCCAAGTTCAGCTCCAAAGCTATACAGGGATCTAGAGTTTCCCATTACCTTCTGTCAGCATTTGCCTTGAGGGCTGCCCTGGCTCTTACATTAGCTTAGGGCTCTGATTTCGGCTCACTGTTGCTGTTTATGTGCCCTTAATTTCTTGAATGCTTAACAATGAACTAAAAAATATGTTGGTTATCATTTATCCAGGTCTTTATAAAGAATTTAGTGCACCACATTGCTAGATGCAAAGTCTATACTTGAAATTTTATTTCCTTTGTGATATGAGAGCTGTTAGGAGATAGAGATTTGCATCTCTAAGTTGTTCAGTTACATTTTGTAAGCTGCCAGTGTTACTGCTGCTGTTTTTTCCTGTTTGGCTTTTGCTTTTTATTATTTATATCTGGTTTTATTGCAGAGATTAAAAATAAAGTTGGGGGCCTCCCTGGTGGCGCAGTGGTTGAGAGTCCGCCTGCCGATGCAAGGGACACGGGTTCGTGCCCCTGTCCAGGAAGATCCCACATGCTGCAGAGCGGCTGGGCCCGTGAGCCGTGGCCGCTGAGCCTGCGCATCCGCAGCCTGTGCTCCGCAACAGGAGAGGCCACAACAGTGAGAGGCCAGCGTACCGCCAAAAAAAAAGAAAGAAAGTTGGTATTTGTCCTGCTTTATAGCTTTTAAAAAAAGATTTTCCTTGTGCCATATTAGGCAGTCAATTTTTTAAAGTTATATTGGTGCTTTAAGGAGTATATTTTGTCTTATTTACTATATTGTTAAGGTCCTCTTAATAATAATTTACTTTTACTCCCTTGAAATGTCAAGTTTTATGAGATAAGTAGTTTCCCACTGCTTTTTGTAGATTTTTCCTTCACTGTCTCCAGATGTTACTTTATATGTGTGAATACTATATCTTTGAGTGCTAAAAGATTGATAGATGGCAATTTATCTTTTTAGTAGATTGTAACCTTTATCATTATAAAGAGAGCCTCTTTCATCAACACATTTATGATATAAATTGCATGTTGACCACTTTAATAACAAAAGTTATATTTTGGTTTATTCTTTTTATTTCAGACTTCCTTAATATATATTTCATTTAAATGTTATAGTTTATACTTATCACTCTGTTTTAGCCATATTTCCATCATGTATGTTTCTATCTTTAAGCAATATATTGTTTTACAAATTTTGAAATGTATAGAAATGAAGTGATATTCATTCACTCAGCAAATATGAATTGAGCACCTATCCTGCACTAGGCTCTTGAAAGATTGAATACACTAATGGACAATGGCCTGACCATATATGAAACCAGAACTCTGACCCTCCATGTACAGCAATCTGTCCAGGAACTCAACCCCCTTGTCTACATTAACGACCAAAAAGCCAGCCAGCTGTAAGTCAGACTTACAGGAAGTCAGACTGCTATCTCCAGGAAGCCAACAAAAACTTATCTAACAATTGGCCCCAAATGCCCAAGACTAGACTAATAACTGATGGTTTCCCTACTATTTGTCCCCTCTTCCAGCTTGGGATCAACAGAGAAAGCCTAGTACGTATTCCTAACCAATCACATAGATGCCCACTTCTAGTTAGCCTACTTTTAGCTTCCCCAGGCTGACAGCCTCCAATCAGGGAACGTGTCAAACCTTCTTTCTTTTCCACTATAAAGCTTCCCCACTCCTCTGCCTGTCTTTAAGTCTCTGTGAAAAGACAATGATGGTGGCTAAGTCACTTGCTCTAGCAAGCTCAGAGTAAATGGCCTTTTCTTCTCATTTAGTTGGTATTTATTTCCATTTCCTGCTGTATCATGAGTACCAGATCAGAGAAAGAGCAAAAACAAACAAAAATGCTGCCTTCATGGAACTTACATTCTAATGGGACAGGGATGGGAGGAGACAGAAAAACATGATAAATGTTACATAGAGTACGTGTAGGTTACAAGCGCTCTAAAAATGAGCAAGGGAAGGGACATGGGAGGGCAAAGAGTGGAAGGGATTGAGGGAGTAAATCATATAGATGTAATGCAGCAGGACAAAGCCTTCCAGGCAGCAGGAACCTCAAGGCAAAGGCTCTGATGCAGAAATATGCCTGGCACTTTCTAGAAAAAGCAGGAACTTGGGGCTGAACAAAAGGAGGAGATGCAGTCAGAGGCCTCGAGGAGCTGGATCATGGAAAGCTCTGGGGGCCATTGGAAGGACTGTGGCTTCTTCAACAAGGGAGCCGAGAAGTCTCTGAGCAGAGGAGTGACAGGGTCTGACTTTTGTTTTAAAAAGACTTCTTGGCTGCCGTGTTGAAATGAAATAGGGTGACCACATGCCCTGGCTTGTGCAGGACAGTCTTAGTTTATGCCTGTTGTCCTGGCCCCTTTCACTTTCACAATGTCCTAAGTTAGACAATGAAACATGGGATCACCCTAAGCACAGACAATAAGGGGGCAAGGATAAAAGCAGAGAGACGGTGGGAAGCTGTTCTAATAATTCTGGTAAGAAATGATAGTGCCATGGAAATGGTGACAGCAGTGGAGGTAGTAAGAAGTGTTTAATTTGGGCTGTTTTCAAAGTGGAGCCTGTGTGTTTTCCAAACAGAGAGAGAGAGAGAGAGAGAGAGAGATGAGTGCGTGTGTGTGTGTGTGCGTGCGTGTGTGCGTGAGTGCGTGTGTGAAATCTAAGGTAACTCCACTATTTTTGTCTGAGTAACTAGAAAATGCGTTCTTCCTTAACCTAAATGGAAAAACTGGAACCTAGTTTTCAAGGGAAGATTGGGAGTTTGGTTTTAAAAATTGTACTTTTGAATTGTCTATTAGATAATCATGGAGAGATACAGGGTAGAACTTGAATGAGTTTGGAATTCAGGAAAGAAGTGCAGGGTAAATACATAAATGTGTGGGTATATATATATATATATATATATATACATATACACATATATATAAAATATATAAATATATAAACATATATTAAAAAACTTGCTGGGTGGAATATTCTGTAAATATGTAGTTCCCTGTCCAAACTATGTTGCAACAGCTCTGTTAACTGCTTGCATGTAAACTGTGAAGTCAGGGCCTAATATATTGGCTTGGACAAAAAGTTCATTCAGGTTTTTGAAAGATGTTGCAGGAAAATCCGAATGAACTTTTTGGCCAACCCAATTTTCTTTTCCCCTGTTTCAGTAGCCACTCCTTCTGTACCCTATTCTTAGAAGATAGTTTTCATTTTGAAGCATAACAACTCAATCAGAATATATTTGTGACAGTATTTATTAAAATTTCCTGGAAAACAGGAAACTCATTGGACCTTCAGATAAACTGCCTTCTCTCCTCAATTACATTTCTTCAGTATATTTGAATGATGTTTTTCTGTGCAATTATTTCTTTTCCCTTCTTCAGGGAGAACAATTTTTAATATAATGGTCCTCTATGATCTCCCCCAAAATATATATTAGATTTTCTCTAAGCACCTTAGTCTTTTTTTTTCTCTTCAGCATTATGTGATTTTTCTCAAGCCTGCCCTCATGTCACCAACTCATTATTTTTCATGAATGCCAATTCTGCTTTTATAGTGTTCATGTAATACCTGCATTCCTTTATTCTGCTAGTTTTCCTTTCACTGTGTGTTATAGATTTATTTCCTGTTTCAGAGCATTTATGTTTAATTTCTTTGACAGCAGCAAGCAGCTAGAGTGTACTGTTTTCTTGTATTTCATGTCTCTTCCATTCTTTCAGAGGTTTTGTGCTGGGTTGTTTCTTTTACTTAGTTGTCTTTCAAAATCGACAATTCTGTTGAATCCAAAGAGTAAATATGGTTTAGTGAATGAACTGGATTGGGTAAACCTCCCTCAAACAGAAAACAGCTTTATTCTTTTTCGCCATCACTGTCCCTCTGTACTATGTCAAACCCCTTTTTGATGTCCCTGACAATACCTTGGGCATGTTTTATAGCTTTTACTGTCACTTTTAACAACAACAATAAATAGTCTATAATTTTCCAGGCACAGAAAAATCCATTCATTCTAATATCAGAGCATGAATATTCCTTCCAGTTACCCCTCTTCCAGTAAGCCTGATTCAGTCTTGGGTGCCTCCAGTGGAAAAGCTGGGAAATGGTGGGTCAGCTCTGCCACCTATTCCTCTCTTTCCATTCCTGGTCTTTCACTTACAAGGATGCTTCTCGCTCCTGTGTGACTACAGAGGGGCTGCGGAGAATGGGAAGCACAGTCAAGCGAGAGCAGGCAGGGTTTGTAACCCAATGTTGATGCCCTCGGCTATGGTGCGTGTCCCAGTCGGGGGCTTTTGTGTGGTCCCCTTGTCTTTCCCAGTGGCTCCTGGACCAGAATAGGCATTCTGTGACTGACTGTCTATTGGTGATGCCTTCTAACCGTCTACAGCCAATGATATGAGGTAACACATAGAAAAATACTTAGCACGGCTTGTGTTAGCTCCTACTACTCTTAAAGAGTATGAGTGGTACTATTCCTACTACTTTTATGAGTGTACTTTTAGCCTCTTTATTTTGGTTCATTTTTTAAGGACTAATGTTAAGAGAAGCGGTATTTAAATAGGAGATCATAACTACCAGCTTTCCTTGGCCCTGGGAATTTAGGAGGACTTTTTGTATGTATTTATTTATAGATGATACTCTATTTTGTAGAGAGAAAAATACTTAGAGTTTAATCCCTATACTGGAAAAAAATAGGCAACTGAGGCCCAGAGAGGAAATGAATCCTGCCTGTTCTGTAGGGGCAAACAGCCAGGACTGGAATATGGGACTTTACCTTCTGTCTTTTAATTTGGGCCTTAGGACCCAAGGTATCTCCTCTTGAGGGGAGGTGCTCCATGCTTTTATGACTGAGTATAGAGGGATTTCTGTTCACCTAATCTCACCTTATTCTTCCTGCTATCCTGATGGGTAGCCAAGTAGTGGCATATATTTTGATAGATGATGTACCTTTCTCTTAAGGAACAAACCTTGCCTATAAGGAACGTTGAATATTTGTGACCTTTTGAGAAATAACCACCAGATGTCACTGTAGGCTATGTTTTGTCAAATGAGACTACTGTATCTATCTTTCTCAAATATGCTCAGAGGAAAAAACTGAGACCCAATGGGTGCCATGCATCCTAATGTTTCGAGTCATACAGAGTTTTCTGAGGCTATGAGTTACTCCCTTTTCTGGTCTCCCTGAGTGCAATACGCTGTTCCTTGTTTAGACAGCTCCTCTTTGTATTATAATCTGTTCTGCCATCTGTCTCCCCAGTCAGAAGGCCTGTTTCTAATAGCAGAACCAAGGGGGGGGGCGGGTTCAGGGGATGTCATCTTTAAATTTCTTTAAACTCCACCAAATTTCGCCTTCAACAAATGATACCATTTAACAATGATTTCACTATGCAAACTCAAATTCAAGGTAAGTCACTTAACTCCTCCCAGGTCCCCATTCATCCCGATTGTTCCCCTAATTGTCCTGTGTACAGAAATTCAGTAGCTGCCACTGACAGCCCTTCAAGTCCTGTGACAAGGTGTTTTGGTTTCTCTCCTCTACCGAAGTGCCTGTTATAGAGTAGACAGACTCTCAGCTCACTCAACAAGAAGCAGTCCTTCCCTACATGAAGGAGAAAAGAGCTGTTTGTGCTTGCTTTGTTTGTTTGTTGCTAGCATTTTTATCTGGGATAAAAGAGCCTGGGATCGTGTGAACTCTGGTTGTGTTACAGAGGTCTCTGCTGTTCAGGCTTTTATCCACGAACAGGAGCTAAGGGGTAGAGTGGAAACCTGCCTGGGGAGTATAGCATTTAATCCAAAATGTGAGTGGACATGGTTTTCCCAAACTGTATTCCTTGGGTCACTTGGATCAGTTATTCTAATACGTGTTTGGGCAATAGGTTTGGGGAGTAAAATACAGTCTCTTCCATTCTGAATGTCATGGAGAACAATTGACATAGTAAAACCACCAAGGTTCAGTAGTATAAGAAAGGAAAAAACTTAAACATGCTGGAAGGATGTTTTCCAAACTTATTGACAGTATGGAACACCTATTACTAAATGCCTTACAGGAGTACTGCTTCATGGAGAGCTGTGTAGGAAATGCTAGTTGAATTGAAAGAGTGTGAATTTGGTATCTGGGAACTACTTGCCAATCCTGACTTTGTAAACTACTTAGCTGCAGTCGATACTACTCAAAATAAGGGACTGCAAGTTCACAAACTTCTTACTGCTAGACCGCACTACAAAAGGAATATGTATAGAATATTGGTCAATTACGATACTAAGCATACTGTTTGGTTCAGCTGATTTTTATTTTTTGGTAGCAAAACTTTCTTGATGAAGGAAGCCATATATGCTGATTTATATTCTATTACAAGTCTGACACTGAATAGTGTTAGCTGCAGTGATTATAAGTAAACCACTTTACCTTTCTGTTCTCAATTTCACTTTCAAATTGCCAGGTTGGAAAATAAACTGATTTCTATAATTTTAAACCTGGTAGTTTTCCAGGAGCCCAGGGTTTTGGAACAAATTGAGTGTCTGTTGTAAACCTCTGACATAACCCATGAGAAACATAAGGATTTGACCTTCATCTCCAACTTGTAAAATACTAGAAGCATTTAATCTTCTCTTACTTTGTCCTAATTGTATGACCAGTAATAAGTGACCCCATAGTTTTTCCCTTATTGTTTTTCAAAGTCCACAGATACTATGGAGAGATACAGAGGCTGATGGTGAGTGTTAGTAATGTTGACTAGCATTTGGATGGTGCCTGCAATAATGGTGTATCTTTCTTATGATGAACAGATTGCATTATAGGCCTTTATGGCACACTCATCATCTGAAGTATAGAATGAAGATACTTGCAAGGTGGATGAGGATTCGAAGCACAGCATGGCACTGTGGAAGGAGTATGAGCTTCTGAGTCATGTAGACCTGGAGTTAAATTCCGTCTCTGCTACGTCCTATCTCCGTGATCTTGGACAGTTTTATTAGCCTTTATGGGTGTTCATTCTCTCATTTACAAACCTCATAGGTTTGTTAGGAGGATAAAATGAGATAATGCTTCTGATGTACCTCTTATTTTTCTAATTTTTAAAAAATTAAAAAAAATATGAGTGAGAAAAAGAATACAAAGTTAGGACATAATTATTCAGGAATAGCAATGTGAAGATCATAAAGTGATGGTTACAAAAATATTGGTTTAGGTGCAAAGATGGAGCCCACTGAAATTGCTCAGATAAATCAGTGGAAGAGGAGCATCGTTAGAGGTCTGAGGAGTTTGGAGCCTGTGTTTACAGGCCAAGGATAGAGGCAACAGTGGAAACCTGGGCAGGAATGAGGAGAATATCAGATTAATGGGATAGAAAATTATAACATGAATAGGTTCTAATCTAGTAGAGGATCAAGATAGACCAAAGGGGAGCTCATAAAGAGAGTTCTAACTGGCCTGGAGGGAGGCTTGAATAATGTTCAACAGGGTGACAAGGCTGAGGGCATCAGGTGAGTCAGCCACCAGGGTTATCACCCTGTGTGGTAGAATTGAGTTTACTTAACCATAATTGAAATTGATAGACCTTAAGGGGCCTGTAATTGCAAAAGATCTCTCGATGTTACAGAGTGAGCTCTGCAGAATTCTTTCTCTTAGTAATAACTCCTATTCATAGCACTTGTACATTATATAGCACTTCTCATTATCCAAACCACTTTTACGTACATTATTCCAATAGGGCATCTGCACAGCTAACAGGTCTCTCCGTGATACAGGTGAAGAACCTGAAGCTCAGAAAGGTCAACTGATTAACACAAGGATGCACAGCCAGTACTTAGAAAGATGCACAGCCAATACTTAGAAGAAGAGGGATTGGTACCCAAAATTTTTAACTGATATAACAGCTTTTCCCAGAATGAAACAGTGTCTCTCCCTAAGTGTGAAGGTTATCAGTTGACATCCATCCTTTGCACTTGTACTAGATGGAAATAGTGAAAGAGAAGGTTCCCTGGAAATGACAGTGGAGGTACAGTTGATAGAAACAGCCAAAACAGCTTAAGGGTTATTTCTCAAAATAAGCCAATTAGTTATTTAGCTCAAAAATAGTGGCCAAATGCCAGTGTGATGATTTCTTAGAGGGTATTTACAGGAGGTTGTGCAAGTTGAAAAATACAGCTGCAGCCCTTTATTAGCTGTGGATGATCTAAATTAAAGTGGATACGTAAATTGCACTCAAACTACACTTTCCCTTTCCATGACCATGATGGACATCAATCATCCATCATGACACCCTTTCCCACTGTATCCAGATGGGACTTCATCGTTGTTCTCAATTTGGCATCCCAAAAGGCACTGCTAAATATTCAGAATTGGCCTAAAATTCTGCCTTAACCTTTCAGTCCAAAACCATATTTGAAACTCCATTTTCTTTCCTAGGTAATACTCAAAAAGAATTTGTCACTCCCTTTATTATGCCTGAAACCTACTAACAAGATAGCCTGCATTATTACAATTCATGCAAAATTATGTAAACATCCCAAACAACATGAGATTTGTACAGGAGCTGACAGATCCGGTACTGTGTTTGTTCTACATCTTGAGGATATTGTCATTTCTGCTTGTGAGAAGAAAAAGGGGCCCTCCAGTAGTCACTGGTGAATTTCGTTCTTCAAAAGCATGATTGTTATGCGCTTATTTCCGGCAATTCTAAAAAGTAATTTTATTTCAGGGACCCAGAGAAGTCAATCGTTTCCTTTTAGGAAGGGATTTTTCTAGTACATCGTTCATTGTTACTAGCTAAGAAAACAGTTATTTGATTCATAAGACATAAGGCAGTGCTTTAAATCAGTTTCACTTCTACACCATAATTGAGCCCTTGGCACTCAGTGTAACAAAGCAACCTAAGATTGTAGAGTTGTTTTAGAACTAAAGATGTGTCAGTCACTGGAGGGCCTTTCTCAAAATATATTTGCCTATATTTTTACCTCCATTTTCCTTCTACACCCTCCACACACCCTTTTGTTTTCTTTATTCTGGTTTCCTTGGGGGCAGAAGTGTTGAGGGCAAATGTCTATTTTTGAAAAGTTCCTCCACCTACCATTCTCCCCCATGCCACCACCAAATGAGAACCTCTGATATAATAGAAAGAAAACTTAAAATTTAAGTTAAGAGACTGTTGGATTTAAGTCTTGGTCCTGCTACTTTTCCTAGGTAATCTGGGTTTATTATTCAGGTCTTATTTGGCTGCAATACCAAGTCAAACTGGTTTTAGCCAAAAAAAAAAAAAAAAAAGGTTGGTGGAGCTTTTCTGGCTCACATGCTTAAAATGTGCCAGGTTGATTCTGGCTAGAATACAAGCAGTATCATAAGGACCTATATTTCTCCATCTCTTTAGTTCTTCTTCCCTCTGTGTTGGTGCTTCTCTCAGAGTTTGTGTGGTGGCCCTCAATCACTTTACTATTACTTCACTCTGATCATTCAGCAAAACCCCAAAGAGGGAGAAAATTTCTTTCCCCAGTAAGTCCCATAAGGCCTCAGCTCCATTCTGTGGCTTGACTTTTCTCTTGTGACCATTCCTGAACTAGTCACCTGTCACTATAGCCAGTGAGAATGGAACAGCCTGATTTGTTTACTCCTAGGTGGAGAAGATACTGCCCAGTACTTATCTGGGCAGTTACGGTTGTCTGTGGCTGATATGTATGCTGTTCCAGATGTTAAATATTTTGTATATTCCCCTGTTCTTGGATTACAGTCCTGTTCTTAGTGTTGAGAAGAGATGTGATTTCTCTTGAGTCTCAAAAGTCTGGAATTGTGAAAGTGACATGTTCCTCATAGGAAAATTACACTAGAAGAAAAGGAAATGAATAACCATTTTCTAGGAAAAGATGTCAGTGCTTTGGGTCACAACTTCCCCATATGTAAAATAGAAAATTTAAATCAGTTGGTCTTATATGTTGCCTAATCATTTTAATTTTCTATGAAAAGAACGGTCTTTTGTAGCCTTTACTAGTACCTATTACCCATTTTATATTGAATGTACCTATATAAAATAGATGTGTCTGCACATCCATATATACGTGTGTGTGTGTACATATAGTACTAATTTTGCATACAAGGCAACTGAGGAGAAGCCACCAGGGTTCCCCCAACAAATGTGATAGAGCCAGTTCTATAATTATATTTCTTAGTGGACAGCTTTTTTTTAATTTGACTATATTCATGTCTTAATCTTGGTGTGTTAACCATTTAAGAGGATTTTACACTTTGTGAGAGTCTCTTAGAAATAAAAAGTAAAAACTAAGAGGTATGTGTCTCAAATGCTGGAATTTTAGGTACTATAACCAGAAGTAGGTCATAACATTGAGGAAAAGGAACATTGGAGCAATGACAGGGTCTGTGCCATCATTTGGGGAAAGAGTAATTAGTTGAAAAAACATCTATTTGCCTTTGACTGCTTTTCTATCTGCCTTGCCATACCCTTGTTTTCATGAATGCCCTCTTCATCACATTCTTCACAATATCTTCATTCTAACCTATTATCAAACAATAAAAATGAGCCACTTTTCTAGAACATGGCATCTCCTCCCTCCCTGGCTATTGCCCTTACAATGATATGTCAGTATGAGTGAAAATTTAGATGAGAGTGGAGTGTTTGATCATTTTTAAATCAAAGCATTTTAGACCTTGTGTATTCCATGTAAAGTTCCTTTGTTGCTGTTGTTATTGTCCGTTCATAGGGCTGAAAGCCTATTTCTCTTCTCCACATTTTGCAAAGGTTTCAAACAGAAATTATTAGGTAAGATGATTTTTTCTTTTTAGGTATGCGGGCCTCTCACTGTTGTGGCCTCCCCCACTGCGAAGCACAGGCTCCGGACACGCAGGCTCAGCGGCCATGGCTCACGGGCCCAGCCGCTCTGCGGCATGTGGGATCCTCCCGGACCGGGGCATGAACCTGCGTCCCCTGTATTGTCAGGCGGACTCTCAACCACTGTGCCACCAGGGAAACCCTAGGTAAGAATTTGAAATCCAAACCATGGGCCCAGCACAGGACACTCCATCTCATTCATGTGAAAATCATTTATTGAATGCTTATTCTATGTAAGGCTGGGTGGTATGTAAAGATGAATTGCTGCCTTATAGAGATAAGACCTGGACATAAATCATTACAAAACAAGACAGATAGTAATATATGTCATCAGAGAGGAATAGATAAATTGCTCTGAGAGGTGAGAGGATAAAGAAAGTACTTTGTTGGAGAGGAGCTATGTAGTGCTGTAGTTTGGCATTTTTTGGCTACAAGTAAATGACTTCCTTCAAATGTGCTCAGGCTAAAGGCAAAAGCATGTTCACATCTGATTCTGGAAGGAAGGGAAGTTTTCATGAAGGAGAAGAGTTCTAAGCTCAGCCCTTGAAAGACGAGTAAGGTTCAGAATTAACTCAACTGCAAGAAATTCTGCTCAGCACTCCTATCACCTTGGAGAAGGAACATGTGGAACTATTTACAGCCATTAGATGCTTAGCTGGAGGGTGACAGCTATTTGTCGGAATTGAAAGTAGACAGCCCAGTATGGATGCAGATGGAAAGAGGAAGCCTGAGCACAAGCCACTGTCTGAAAATGCAGGTCACACTGAGGGGTGGAGAAAGACAGCTGGGGGGTCAGGGAGGGAATCCTCCATCTGCTTCCAGGGAGTTATCGAACAGCTACCAAGAGCAGAGGCGGTGGGGGGGGGGGGCTGTGGATTTAAAAAACAAAAAGAATTGACAAAATTGGGCAGGCATTATGAAGAACAGTGATACAAGTGGGATATTTTGGGAATGGATGCAATTTCTCTAAAAATGAAATTGTCATTTCATTTCTCTATGTGAAAATAAGTATATGAAAAGGAACTAGATGGTCTGTATTTTCTCACCACACATAGGCTCTGTTCTGGGTGTTAAGAATACAGCAGCAAACAAGGAAAAGTCCCTGACCCGAGAGAGCTTATATTCTAGTGTGGAGAGGGGATTAGTCAACAAGTTATATACGATGTGTGTTTTATGACAAACTGTGTATCAGGCTGGGGTTGAATCATTTCCAAATAATCTACCCCAACTATCTATTCTGGTTCTTACACTTAATTTAAGATTTTCCTACTAGTAGTCATTTAGTAATCCTTTTATTTAGTTAGTTCATGCATTTATTCAACAAATATTTGAGCGCCTACCATGTTCCAGGCATTGTGTTGGGCACCAGAATGCAAACAGCAAACAAGATGGATGGTGAACTCTGCCTTAAAGGAGCTTATATTCTAGAACAATGTCATCTAATAGAATTTTCTGTTGTCCTATATCCACTGCCCACTGTGGTACCACCAGCTACTTATGGCTACTGAACGTTGTAGCGTGACTAGCATGACTAAGAAGCTGAACTTTTAATTTTATGTCATTTAAATTCATTTAAATTAATGTGGCTACTGAATTGCACAGCATAGTTCTAGGAGGTATGATAATCTATAAATAAATAAATTTAAATAAGTAAGTCAATAATACATTTTAAATAAATAATTATGAATTATTTTAGGTGCTGTGAAAGAAACACATGAGATCCTAAGTTAAAGAAAAAATGGCAAAGGGTGTATTTCAAAAGGTGATGTGATAAAACTTGTCACCACATTCAAGTTGAGACCTGAAGGATGGGAAAGAGCCACTTAGAGAAAGATTCTTGGGGAACAGAGAGGAGAAGAAGTCCACAAAGAGGGGAGTTCCTTGGCATGTGGGAGGGACTGAAGAAGAATAGCTGGCGTTTGCTAAGTGAGAAGCAGTGTGGACAAGTGGAAGCTGGAGGTTAGGGAGAGGCAAGAGCCATATCATGCAGAAATCAGGCAGTGTGTATGCCAGTTCCATAAAGGGTACCATGCTGTCTCCTGAGGCCTGCCTGGTCCTTGTTTTCCAGCCCAGTGGTCACTTCCTAATGAATAATTTTTAACAGAACTGGAGCAAATTACTGGAGCACCTCACAGTATCAACCCATTGCATTTGATCATCTGCCTATTCTGCTATGTGATTCACTAGGAAAATATCATTGCCTACCATGGAACAAAAAGTTAAGTTAGACAAGGCCCATACTTGCAAGAAGTATAAGAAACTAACTACTAATTAAGAACTGATTTTTTGTTTTGTTTTGTTTTGTTTTGCGGTACACGGGCCTCTCACTACTGTGGCCTCTCCCGTTGCGGAGCACAGGCTCCGGACGCGCAGGCTCAGTGGCCATGGCTCACGGGCCCAGCCGCTCCAGGGCATGTGGGATCTTCCCAGACAGGGGCATGAACCCGTGTCCCCTGCATGGGCAGGCGGACTCTCAACCACTGTGCCACCAGGGAAGCCCAGAACTGATGTTTTAATAAGAGTAATTAATTATGAATGATTAGAAATAGGATGAAGCTATTTTTTTTTCTTCTAATATTGCTAGAAGGAAGCTAGCTGATGAGGTCTGAGACCCTTACTTCCTGAAAGCTTTTGGGAGGAAACATGGGGGAGGTAAAGAAGAGGAAGGAAATTGACTTTAAAATAACCTATTTTTAAAGCTATCAATCCTTGATTTGGATTTTCTTCTCTGAATGTATAGATATTCAGGCTTTAGAGATAAGTGATTTATGCAGGAGATACAGTCATTATGCAGATGAAATGCCCGTGGGAGGGGTGCTGGCAAATAGCTGTGTTTTTCAGCTGTCACTTCTGTCAGCTTCATTGATTTTAAAAATTGTCAGGAAGTTGCATTTTAGAATGTAGATTCCTCTGGGGGCAATGTTTATATATATATTTTTCTCTGTACAATCATGGTACATTGGTAGGGTTCTAGAGCCCAGGGACTCACCTCTGATGAAGAAAACATGTAAAATGTCATCATATGCTTTGTTCTGCAAAAATAGAACTTTTATTATATATTTGTTTGATATTTGTCTTTCTCTGTTAGTCTGCTTCATTTTTGTTATATTCACTGGTCTGTTTTATTTTTTAGATTCCACATATAATAAATATTGTATCAATAATATGCTGTACTTGATTAAATTAATTAAAATCAATCAATTCACTAAATTGATTAAAATAACACTGTCTTAAAAATAACTCTTCGTCTAACCTGAGGTCATAAAAAAATCTACATTTTCTTCTACAATATATATAGTTTTGTAATATATATCTATAGCAATAGTCCATTTTGGGTTAATTTCTGTATAATTTCTGTATAAGGTGTAAACTTGAAGTTGAGGTCATTATTTTTGCTGTTATTGTTAGTTGGCTGCCTAGTTGTTCCAACACCATTTGTTGAAAGGACTACCTTCCTCTTTTGATTTGCCTTCATACCTTTGTCAAGAATCATTTAGCCATATTTGTGTTGGTGTATTTCAAGACTCTCTTCTGCTCTGCTGGTCTGTACGTTTACCAGTACCACACTGGCTTGATTACTGTAGCTCTATAGTAAGCTTGACATCTAGCAGTGTTGTTTCTCAACTTCATTTTTCTGATTCAAGTTTCTTTTGGCTAGTCTTGTTACTATACCTTTCCACATAAATTTTAGAATAAATCTGTCTATATCTACAAACAAAATCCTGGGATTTTGTTTGGAATTGTGTTAAATCTATACATCAGTTTGGAGAGGATTAACATTTTTATAGGATCAGTCTTCCAATCCATGAATATCCTATCTCTTGCCACTTATCTAAGTCTTTTTTGATTTATGTCGTCATTGTGTACTGTTCAGTATGCAGATACTATGCATGTTTTGTTAGATTTATATTTAAGTATTTCATTATTTTTGAACTCTTAGACATTTTTTTTAAATTCTGTTTTAAAAGTTTTCTGTTCATTGTGAATATACAGAAACACAGTTGATTTTTGTGTGTTAACATTGTATTCTATGACTGAACTAAAATCAATAATTCCTTCTTAAGAAGTTTTTGTGGCTTATTGGGATTTTCTACCATCATTTTCCTTTTCAATCTCTATCACTTATATTTCTTATTTTAAGCTTACTTCACTGGCAAGAACTTCCAGTATGATGTTGAATAGGAGTGGTGAGAGTACATAGCCATGTCATATTCACAGTCTTAGGGGGAAAACATTCTGTCTTTCACTTTTAAATATGATGTTACCTATAGTCTTTTATTTTTAATTGAAATATAGTTGATATACAATATTATATAAGTTATAGGTGTACAATATAGTGATTCACAATTTTTCAAGGTAATACTCTACTTATAGTTATTACAATATGTGGACTATATTCCTCATGTTGTACAGTATATTTTTGTAGCTTATTTTATGCATAATAATTTGTACCTCTTAATCTCCTCTATTGCCCCTCCCCCTTCCCTCTCCCCATGGGTAACTACTAGTTTGTTCTCTGTATCTGTGAGTCTGCTTCATTTTTGTTATATTCACTGGTCTGTTTTATTTTTTAGATTCCACATATAATGATATCATATAGTATTTGTCTTTCTCTGTCTTCTTTCACTTAACATAATACCCTCCAAGTCCATCAGTGTTGCTGCAAATGGCAAAATTTCATTCCTTTTTATGGCTGAGTAGTATTCCATTCTATGTACATACCACATCTTCTTTATCCATTCTTCTGCTGATAGACACTTAGGTTGCTTCCCTGTCTTGACTATTGTAAATAAAGCTGCTTTGAACATTGGTGTGCATGTATCTTTTCGAATTAGTGTTTCTGTTTTTTTTTTTCGATTTATACCCAGGAGTGGAATTGCTGGGCCATATGGTAGTTCCCTTTCTAGTTTTTTTGAGAATCCTCCATACCATTTTCCACAGTAGCTGCACCAGTTTACATTCGTACCAACAGTTTTTGAGGGTTCCCTTTTCTCCACATCCTAGCCAACATTTATTATCTGTGTTCTTTTTGATAGTAGCCATTCTGATAGGTGTGAGATTTTCTCATTATGGTTTTGGTTTGCTTTTCCCTGATGATTAGCAATGTTGAGCATCTTTTCATGTGCCTGTTGGCCATTTGCATTTCTTTGGAAAAATGTCTGTTCAGTTCTTCTGCCCATTTTTTGATTTGGTTGTTTGGTTTTTTGATGTTGAGTTGTATGAGCTATTTGGGTGTGTTGGATATTAACCACTTATCGTTCATAATATTTGCAGATATTTCTCCCATTCGGTAGATTGTCTTTTCATTTGGTCAATGGCTTCCTTTACTGTGCAAAAGCTTTTAAGTTTGATTAGGTCCCATTTGTTTATTTTTGCTTTTATTTCCTTTGCTTTAGAAGGAAGATTCAAAAAAATCTTGCTACGATTTATGTCAGAGTGTTCTGCCTATGTTTTCCTCTAGGAGTTTTATGGTTTCCAGTCTTACATTTAGGTCTTTAACACCATATACAAAAATAAACTCAAAATGGATTATAAACTTAAATTTAAGACTGGAAACTGTAGTCTTTTAAAAATATATACCTTCTTTAGGTTGAGGAAGTTCCCAACCATCCCTACCTTGCTGAGAGTATTATCATGAATGGTTTTTGTTTTGTTAAAACACTTTTTCTGTGTCAATTTATATTACCCTGTAGCTTTTATTCATTAGACTCTTAATATACTGGATTAAATTGATTTTCAAATACTGAACCAACAGTGCATTCCTGTGGTAAGTCCCACTTCATTGTGTTGTATCATTCTTTATATATATTGTTGGATTATATTTGCTAATATTTGGTAAAAGATTTTTATGTTTATGAGGGAAATTGGTTTTTAGGTTTCATTTCTTGGGCTGTCATCTGTTTTTAAATTTTAATTTTATTTATTAATAAGTTAGTTAATACAAGTAAAATAGGCAGAAAATATGATTTCCAAATTTTGAATAGTATAGATCCTAAGTATTGTGGAGTTCATGGTGGAAGGTGATCAATGTCATTGATTATCTTTGATATTAGGGTAACTCAATCTTATACAATGAGTAGAGAATTGTTTCCTTATCTTCAGTTTTCTAGAAATATTTGGTAGAATCAATGTTATTTGTTCTTTTAATATTTGGTAGAATTCACCAGAGAAATCATTTGGCCTTGGGAATTTTTTTTCCTAAAGATTTTTAACTATGAATACAATTTCTTTAATAATTATAGAACTAGGGCCTCCCTGGTGGCGCAGTGGTTGAGAGTCCGCCTGCCGATGCAGGGGATACGGGTTCGTGCCCCGGTCTGGGAGGATCCCATATGCCGCGGAGCGGCTGGGCCCGTGAGCCATGGCCGCTGGGCCTGCGCATCCGGAGCCTGTGCTCCGCAACGGGAGAGGCCACAACAGTGAGAGGCCCGCGTACGGGAAAAAAAAAATAAAATAAAAAATAATTATAGAACTATTCATGTTATCTATTTCATGGCTTTTTCAGTTTGCAGCTTTTTAGCAAGTTGTCAATTTTATTCAAGTTGTTAAACTTATGTGCATGGAGTTCTTTGTAATATATCCTTATTTTAATGTCTGCAGAATCTGTACAGGAATCTCCCTCTTTCATTCCTGCTGTGGTAGTTTGTCTGTCTCTCTTTTGTTGTCTTCAGTTTTATCAGAGGTTTATCAGTTTTGAAGATCTTTCCAAAGCACTAGCTTTCAGTGTCATTGATTTTCTCTGTTACATATGCTTTATATTTTATTGACTTATCTTACTTGTTATTTCCTTCCTTATGCTTGCTGTTATTTTTCTAGTTTCTTCAGATGAAAGTTTGGATTACTTACTTGAGATCATTTTCTTTTTGTAATATAAGCATTTAGCTGCTAGCAGTAATTTAGCTGAATTCCACAGCTTTTGCAATGTTGTATTCTCATTTTTGTTTAGTTCACAATATTTTCTAATCTTCTTGGAGATTTTCTGTTTGACCTGTGGATTAGTTAGAAATATGTTCTTTAATTTTCAAGTGTTTGGAGATTTTATTACTGTCCTTCTGTAACTTAGTTCTAGTTTACTTACATTATGGGCATAGAAATTGCTTTGAATGATTTAACTTTAAAATTTCCTAAGGTTTGTTTTCTAAACAGATATGGTCTATCTTGGTGAGTATTCTATGTGCACTTGGAAAGAATGTGTATTCTGTTGTTGGGTCAAGTGTTTTAAAATTGTCAGATCCAATTGCTTGATGGTATAGTCCAATTATTCTACATCTTAATGATTTATTGTCTCTTAGTTTTGTCTATTACTGAGAAAGGAGTGTTGAAGCCTCCACCTATAATTGTGGATTTTGTATGTCTGTCATTTTTTCTTCATTTTTTTTAAGCTCTACTATTAGGTGTTCATGCAATTAAGATTGTTATTTTTATTCTTTATGGATGTTTTGATCCTGTTATCATTATTGCTCTTTTCTTTTCCTTGTTAATTTTCTTTGCTCCGATGTCTAATTTCTCTTACATTAATATAGCTACTAAAGCCTATTTCGGTTAATATGTATATGATATATTTCTTTTCAATCATTTGGTTTTTAACCTACCGGTATTATTACATTAGAAGTAAGTTTCTCAGAGATATAGTTGGTTCACTTACATACATTATGAAAATCTTTGATTTTCGATTTCTTTGGTTGGGCCATTTAAAGTTAGTGTAAGTACTGACATGTTTGGATTTAGGACTATTCTTTTATTGTTTTCTGTTTTCTCTGTTTTTGATTTCTTTGTGTTCTCTATTCCCTGTTTTCTCTGGTGTAATTTGAATATTTTGAAAAAATACTCTACTTTATCTGCTGTGTTTTTAAACTTTACCTCATCCTAAAATTTTGGTAGTGAATTCTCTTGGGATTACAAGTGATTCCTGTAGAATCAATATTTTACCACTTCAAATAAAAAGTTCAAACCATGTAGGTTTATTTTTCCTACCCCCATTATTTTGCAGTTTTCTTTCATATTGCCTATACATTCATTGAAAACCTCATTAGACTATAATTTTAATGTTCAGCAGTACAACATATTATTTAAAAGTCAGTACCCTCTAGGTCCATCCATATTGTTGCAAATGACAAGATTTCATTGTTTTTTATGCCTGAATTATACATAAATATCTCACCTCTTTGTCCATTCATCTGTCAATAGATATTTATATTGCTTCCATATCTTTTTGTTTGTTTTTTGTTAGTTCATGTTTTATTTGAATTTTTATTTATTTTTTTATACAGCAGGTTCTTATTAGTCATCCATTTTATACACATCAGTGTATATATCTTAATCCCAATCTTCCAATTCATCCCAACCCCCACCCCCCACTTTCCCCCTTGGTGTCCATACATCTGTTCTCTACATCTGTGTCTCTATTTCTGCCCTGCAAACTGGTTCATCTGTACCATTTTTCTAGTTTCCATATATATGCATTAATATACAATATTTGTTTTTCTCTTTCTGACTTACTTCACTCTGTATGACAGTCTCTACATTCATCCATGTCTCTACAAATGACCCAGTTTTGTTCATTTGTACGGCTGAGTAATATTCCATTGCATATATATACCACATCTTCTTTATCCATTTGTCTGTCGATGGGCATTTAGGTTGCTTCCATGACCTGGCTATTGTAAATAGTGATCCAGTGAACACTGGGGTGCATGTGTATTTTTGAATTATGGTTTTCTCGGGGTATATGCCCAGTAGTGGGCTTGCTGGGTCATATGGTAATACTATATTTAGTTTTTTAAGGAACCTCCATACTGTTCTCCATAGTGGCTGTATCAATTTACATTCCCATCAACAGTGCAAGAGGGTACCCTTTTCTCCACACCCTCTCCATCATTTGTTGTTTGTAGATTTTATGATCATGCCCATTCTAACTGGTGTAAGGCGATACCTTATTGTAGTTTTGATTTGCACTTCTGTGATAATTAGTGATGTTGAGCAACTCTTCATGTGCTTCTTGGCCATCTGTATGTCCTCTTTGGAGAAATGTCTATTTAGGTCTTCTGCCCATTTTTGGATTGTGTTGTTTTTTTAATATTGAGATGCATGAGCTGTTTATATATTTTGGAGATTAATCCTTTGTCCGTTGCTTCATTTGCAAATATTTTTCCCATTCTGAGAGTTGTCTTTTTGTCTTGTTTGTTGTTTCTTTTGCTTTGCAAAAGCTTTTAAGTTTCATTAGGTCCCATTTGTTTATTTTTATTTCCATTACTCTAGGATGTGGATCAAAAAAGATCTTGCTGTGATTTATGTCAAAGAGGGTTCTTCCTATGTTGTCCTCTAAGAGTTTTACAGTGTCCAGTCTTACATTTAGGTCTCTAATCCATTTTGAGTTTATTTTTTTGTGTGGTGTTAGGGAGTGTTGTAATTTCATTTTTCTTTTACATGTAGCTATCCATTTTTCCCAGCACCACTTCTTGAAGAGACTGTCTTTTCTCCGTTGTATATCCTTGCCTCCTTTGTCATAGGTTAGTTGACCTTAGGTGTGTGGGTTTATCTCTGGGCTTTCTATCCTGTTCCATTGATCTATATTTCTGTTTTTGTGCCAGTACCATATTGCCTTAATTACTGTAGCTTTGTAGTATAGTCTGAAGTCAAGGAGTCTGATTCCTTCAGCTTCGTTTTCTTCCCTCAAGATTGCTTTAGCTATTAGGGGTCTTTTGTGTCTCCATACAAATTTTAAGATTTTTTGTTCTAGTTCCGTAAAAAATGCCATTGGTAATTTGATAGGGACTGCATTGAATCTGTAGATTGCTTTGGGTAATGCAGTCATTTTCACAATATTGATTCTTCTAATCCAAGAACATGGTATAACTCTCCATCTGTTTGTGTCATCTTTGATTTCTTTCATCAGTGTCTTATTGTTTTCTGAGTACAGGTCTTTTACCTCCTTAGGTAGGTTTATTCCTAAGTATTTTATTCTTTTTGTTGCAGTGGTGAATGGGATAGTTTCCTTAATTTCTCTTTCTGATCTTTTGTCATTAGTGTATAGGAATGCAAGATATTTCTGTGCATTAATTTTGTATCCTGCAACTTTACCAAAGTGATTGATTAGCTCTAGAAGTTTTCTGCTGGTATCTTTAGGATTCTCTACTTATAGTATCATGTCATCTGCAAACAGTGACAGTTTTACTTCTTCTTTTCCAATTTGGATTCCTTTTATTTCTTTTTCTTCCCTGATTGCCATAGCTAGGACTTCCACAACTATGTTGAATAACAGTGGTGAGCATGGACATCCTTGTCTTGCTCCTGATCTTAGAGGAAATGCTTTCAGTTTTTCACCATTGAGAATGTCTGCTGTGGGTTTGTCATAGATGGCCTTTATTATGTTGACATAGGTTCCCTCTATGCCCACTTTGTGGAGAGTTTTGATCATAAATGGGTGTTGAATTTTGTCAAAAGCTTTTCCTGCATCTGTTGAGATGATCATATGGTTATTCTTCAATTTGTGAATATGGTGTATCACACTGATTAATTTGCATATATTGAAGAATCCTTGCATCCCTGGGATAAACCCCACTTAATCATGGTATATGAGCCTTGTAATGTGTTGTTGGATTCTGTTTGCTAGTATTTTGTTGAGGATTTCTGCATCTATGTTCATCAGTGATATTGGTCTGTAATTTTCTTTTTTTGTAGTAACTTTGTCTTGTTTTGGTTTCAGGGTGATGGTGGCCTCATAGAATGAGTTTGGGAGTGTTCCTTCCTCTGTAATTTTTTGGAGAGTTTGAGAAGGATGGGTGTTATCTCTTCTCTAAATGGTTGATAGAATTCACTTGTGAAGCCATCTGGTCCTGGAATTTTGTTTGTTGGAAGATTTTTAATCACAGTTTCAATTTCATTACTTGTGATCAGTCTGTTTATGTTTTCTATTTCTTCCTGGTTCAGTCTTGGAAGGTTATACCTTTCTAAGAATTTGTCCATGTCTTCCAGGTTGTCCATTTTATTGGTGTAGAGTTTCTTGTAGTAGTCTGTTATGATGCTTTGTATTTCTGTGGTGTCCATTGTAACTTTTTTTATTTCTAATTTTATTGATTCAAGTCCTCTCCCTCTTTTTCATGATGAGTCTGGCTAAAGGTTTATCAATTTTGTTTATCTTCTCAAAGAACCAGCTTTTAGTTTTATTGATCTTTGTTATTGTTTTCTTTGTTTCTATTTCATTTATTTCTGCTCTGATCTTTATGATTTCTTGGCTTCTACTAACTTTGGGTTTTGTTTGTTCTTCTTTCTCTAGTTCCTTCAGGTGTAAGGTTAGATTGTGTATTTGAGATGTTTCTTGTTTCTTGAGGTAGGAGTGTATAGCTATAAACTTCCCTCTTAGAACTACTTTTGCTGCATCCCATAGGTTTTGGATTGTCAGTAAAACTCTAATCATCTTGTCTGCTGGTGGGTGGGTCTGAGTTCCCTCCCTGTTGGTGGTTTGGCCTGAGGCGACCCAACACTGGAGCCTACCCAGGCTCTCTGGTGGGGTTAATGGCAGAATCTGGTAGGGTTCGCACCAAGGAGTACTTCCCGGAAATTTTCCTGCCAGTGTCCTTGTCACCCCGGTGCATGAGAGCCGCCCCTGCCTCTGCAGGAGACCCTCCAACACTACCAGGTAGGTCTGGTTCAGCCTCCTATGGGGTCACTGCTCCTTCCCCCTGGGTCCTGATGTGCACACTACTTTGTGTGTACCCTCCAAGAGTGGAGTCTCTGTTTCCCCCAGTCCTGTCGAAGTCTTGTAATCAAATTCCGCTAGTCTTCAAAGTCTGATTCTTTGGGAATTCCTCCTCCCGTTGCTGGACCCACAGGTTGGGAAGCCTGACGTGGGGCTCAGAACCTTCACTCCAGTAGGTGGACTTCTGTGGTATAAGTGTTCTCCAGTTTGTGAGTCAACCACCCAGAAGTTATGGGATTTGATTTTATTGTGATTGTGCCCCTCCTACTGTCTCACTGTGGTGTCTCCTTGGTCTTTGGATGTGGGGTGTCTTTTTTGGTGAGTTCCAGTGTCTTCCTGTTGATGACTGTTCAGCAGTTAATTGTGATTCCAGTGCTCTCACAAGAGGGAGAACTATTTGGTTTCTTATAGTCTAGCATGGTACCCCTCAAACTAAATATTTTGTTTTCCATGATGTTGAGTTTTTGAAGATTTCAGGAGGCAGATTATAACTATTGGTGATACTAAGTTTGATCACTTGATTAAGTTGGTAACTGCTAGGTATTTCTGTTGTAAAGGTGTGTTTTCTGGTATAATTAAATATTTGTGGGTTGATACTTTGAGCCTGTGTTAACATTCTGTTTTCATATATATTTTGACATCAAAGTTTTATGCACCCATTGATGAACTGTAGCTAAATCATTATTACAGTGGAGATGGAAAAATGGTAATTTTTTTTCTTTTTTTCTACGTTGATTATCTGGCATTCTTTTAAACAGAAAAATTTTCTTTTTAAATCCCCTCCCCTTGAATGTGAGTTGCACATATCCCTATTAGAATACAGCAAAGATAGTTAGATGTCAATTTCTTGATGACATAACATATTCTAATGTACCCCTTGCACATTATAATGTATACGCTCTCTTCCCTGCAGACTTTGACGAAGCACGCTGCTATGTGTTAAGATGCCCTTTGGAGAGCGCCACATGTCAAGGAACTGAGGGTGGACTCTGGCCAACAGCCAGCAAGAAACTGAGGCCCTCGGTCTGGCAGCCTGTGAGGAATTGGATGTGGTCAACAACCACAGAAGCTTAGAAGAAGATTCCTCCCTAGTTGAGTTTTCAGATGAGAGAGATTTTGAATATTTTGAGGTGTGATGAACATTGAGAACTTTAGGACTCCAAAGGCTTGTTTGTTACAGGGAAATGATCCTAAACCAGACGGACCTCAGATTTTTCTGGTATCTTCTGAGGAAATAATAATTAAAATAAGTTGAGGGATGATTCAACCAGGCAGAGGGATCATCTGACAAAGTTCACAAAGTTGGCTGCATTTTTCTCTACATCTTCTTTTAATACCAGGGTTTTAAAAACATTTGCATAGTGCTTCATCTAGTATTCAGACCTCAGTTTCTAAATATATTCTCCGTTCTTTTTAGTGCTAATTCCAGGTTGGGTTAGGGAAAGTACAAGATGAGCCTGGAACACTCTGTGCCAGAAGTAAGGAGGTAATCAAGTACCTGAAAGAATAGAGGAGCCAGCTTCAAGAAGCTCTCACTGACCAAATTTGCAACATTGTGAGCCTTAATAAAAGGAAAATAGTGGCAATGTATTAAAACACTTTGAATTTAAAAAAAATGAGTCCATAGTTGTACCCGAGAGAGAGAGAGAGAAGGGGGATAAAAGTTCGTCTTTTTAAAAGAATGCCAGATAATCAATGTAGAAAAAACGAAGAAAATTACCATTTGTCCACCTCCATTGTAATAATGATTCAGCTACAGTTCACCAGTGGGTGCATAAAACTTTGATGTCAAAATATATCTGAAAACAGAATGTTCACACAGGCCCGAAGTATCACCCCATATATATTTAATATAACCAGAAGAATATACCTTTACAACAGAAGTAACTTGCAGTTTCCAGCTGAATCAAGTGATCCCATTTAGTTTCACCAGGAGTTATAATCTGCCTGCTGAATCTTCAAAAAGTCAACATCATGGAAAACAAAACATTTAGTTTGAGGGGTACCATACTAGATTATAAGAAACCGAAGAGACATAAGAACCAAATGTAATACAGTAACCTTGGTTGGATCCTGGATTGAAAAATAATGATGTAAAAACATTCATGGGACAATTAAAGGAATTTGAACATAAATAATATTAGACAATATTACATAATTATTAGCAACTTTTTAGTTATGTTAATGGTGGTATGGTTATATTGAAAAATGTCCTTATTTTTAGGTGATGCATGCAGAAGAACTTAATATTTGGAAGTTGTATATATTACACCTTCCACTCGTAACAACTGGTGAACCTAGGAGAAAGGTATTTGGGTATAAATTATTTTTTCAACTGTTCTAGAGGTTTGGCATTTAAGGAGAAAAGGCAAGAAAGACAATTTTAAAAATGAAAACTTTCTTTTCACAGGGAGGGGTGAGGGGGATAGAAAGAGAGACACAGAGAGACAAACAGAAACAGAGAGATCAACTGATTGGGAATTATGATAGAGTATTGTGCTTCATCTCTTAAATCTCAAGAGGACCCTGAGCTGTAGTACACATTATCACCATCTCCATTCTAGAGATGGAGAGACAAAGAAAACAACTCCATATAATACAGCC
The DNA here is from genome assembly GCF_964341445.2 of Mesoplodon mirus. Classification (NCBI taxonomy): domain Eukaryota; kingdom Metazoa; phylum Chordata; class Mammalia; order Artiodactyla; family Ziphiidae; genus Mesoplodon; species Mesoplodon mirus. The sequence continues at coordinate 47,423 of NW_028294935.1, read as the reverse complement.
TGGAAGGAACACAGCCATGATTCATAACAGGGGTTACATTCCTCCTCTGTATCTTAAATATGACATTTAAATGTGGTAATACTCTTTTTGTCATTTCTCTCCCCTCCAGCTTCTCTCTATGAAAAACATAGGCACAAGAGTCAAAAGTTAATGGCTGTATGGGGATAGAATGAAAGTCAACAAAATCACAACAGTCCCATAATACACTCTTCAGATGTGTGTACTTAGCAAATCCCTAAACAGCAGATACAGAAAAACACTTCTGACCCGTCAGTAAGATACTGATATGTTTCAATACTATGCCATGGTATGCACAGAGATGTTTCCAAAAGAGTTGGGAGAATTTACCACTTATCACATCTATCTTCTTTTGTAACTGAATCTATAGTGGCTAACTGGGAGAACTTATAAATTTGGGATGGATATAAAAGTCTAAGCACTGGACATGAAATTAGAAGCCTGCTGACTAGTTATCACGCTCGGGTGAACCTAAATGAGCTGCTGTCCTTCCCTGTGCCGTAAAAGGAGGAGATTAAATACGTTAATCTCAGATTCTCTTTTGCGCTAACGTCCTATGCATCTGAACCGCTAAAATGCTCCTTCGTCTTCTGATTTTGCCAACTCACAATTCAGCGTGAGTATTGGTCTGAGCCAGGTAATATTTCTCTGTTGTGTATCTGAATAAATTACCCATTAGTGTTACTTACCAATTTAGATAAATTTCACTCTAACAGTGCTAGTATTTTTTTTTTTTTTTTTTTTTTTTGCAGTACACGGGCCTCTCACTGTTGCGGCCTCTCCCACTGCGGAGCGCAGGCCCCGGACGCGCAGGCCCAGCGGCCATGGCTCAGGGGCCCAGCCGCTCCGCGGCACGCGGGACCCTCCCAGACCAGGGCACGAACCCGTGTGCCCCGCATCGGCAGGCGGGCTCCCAACCACTGCGCCACCAGGGAAGCCCGAAGCTAGTATTTTTTGAGCTGAAGTTGACTCAGAGTCCACTAGATGGCAATCTTGCCCGTTTTTCTTCCAAGAATTGCAAAGCTTCAAACCCTCTTTCCAACATTTCCAAAACATGTACTACGCGTCAGAGGTCTCAGCTCCTGCCTTCACGGACTTCACAGTGCAATAACCTCTCTGAGAACTCAGCGCTATCCGGTTTATTATTTTTTTTTAAATCAGTAATCAGTACTTTAATTCTCTCTTTACGTTCAAGTTACGGCACTATCTTCTCAATTACAGTTAGACATTTAAATAAATACTGCCATTGAGAAAGAAAAAAAAAATCAGTAGGGAAATCTAAGTACTTCTAGCACTTCTTATCCTGTCCACACGTCTTTAATTTTCATTTGTAATGATTTGCTAGTGAACTCTAAAGTGAACTCCAAGTTTGCTCCCTTCAGATCCCTTACCTAGGTGGAGGGCAGAGAGGCTAAGAGCTCCAAAGGGCAGGTTAAAAGGACATTGAACCTGGGGAGAGGTTAGGTTTAAAGCCTCTGGCACTGGACAGTACAGCTGCATATCTCACTCTGCCGCTTACTGACTGAGACTGAGCAACTTTAACTTTTATGAAGCACAGCATCCTTCTCCATAAAATGGGGATAATTAGACACCTACCTTATAGGATTTTCTGGGAATTAAATAAGATAATGAAGTAAAGCTCTTAGAATACTCCCTGGAAAAAGGTGCTCAATAAACCATAGTTACTCTGTTGTTACTGCGACTATTATCAGTGTTTTTTCTTTAAAAAATTTAATAATTATAATCATTCTTGCTGCTAATTATAGTATTGCTATTAATTATGACTGTTCTAATAAGTATTTAAGTAGCACTATGATGATAATTAATTCTTTTATATCTAAGTCTAACAGCCCTATGAGATAAATATATTATTCACACCTAAGGATGAACTAAAGCTCAGGTAAGTTTAGTAACTTGACCTAGTCACATAGCTTTAGGAAGTAGAGCCGGAATACCAATAAAGCCTCTCTGACCACAGAGCCAGGACTTTAACCTATAAACTATAACCAAATGGTAGGCTACAACCCTCTCTCACAGGGAAGACAAATAATGTGACCTCCATTTTACAGTCCTACAGAGAGGCAGTGGCTTGCCAAGAACATACAGAGGGCTAAGTGCATGATTAGTACTAGAAATCAAGTCTCTTCATGCTTAACCCAATGTTTTTTATCTTATACCGGCACTGCTTCAAGTATGTATCAAATAGATGTGACTACGGAATCTTTGTACCGAACAGTATTTTGCATGCTCAATGTCCTGTGGAACACGTGTGTGAAACAATTCCCTATACCGATACTTTTCTTCAAACAGTACTGAACTTTCACCAGAGTTCTGGGGTAATTATTGCTGGCAGTGCAAAGCCCTGGTGGACATTGACGTAAACAGAAATAAGATAATGATTTCATTATGTCCAGCCTCTTCAGATGCAGCCTAGGAAGTAAGACAGCAAGCGATGTGAAAAACATTGACGGAAAGTAAATGTCAGGAGGGCAAAGCCAGTGAAAACAGTGTGTTGGGATAAGGGTGGATAATTGGTATCAAGTATTTTAAAATTTGTTGCAAAGGTACTGAATCATTAACTCACAAACACCAAGACCAGGAAATCTGCTCCATTTATTCTTCTCCCTCGGGAGATGTGTTCTTACAGTAAGCCAGAAAGATTCCACAGTCAACATGTTCTTAAAAATGAGGAATTGGATTTGTCGGGTTATGTGAATGTCAAAATATTTTCATAGTACACTTCTATAATCCAAAACTGCATGTAGATCTAAATTTTCTTGCTTAGAATTTTAAGTCTTTGGTGAAAAGAGTAAACACTTCACAGTTCCTTTACTATGCACTTACTTCTATCTATCTATCTATATCTATATCTATATATATATATATACTCTTCCCATTTTCCCCATTCAGCTTTTCCACTGCTTGCCAACTTTTGTGTAATCTTCATATAAACTGTGACTGCAGGTCACCTAGTCTCTGCTCTGTGTCATGTCAAATAGACAGCAATCAGAAGCAATTACAAGCCATGACAATCTTTATTTAAGTTCCTCAATAACGGACAAGGAGCTCCAATTCACAGTGCATAGAAATACTCTTTCAAATCATCTTTCCCCTGTCATCACCCCACACCTGCTCCAAAGGCTTTTTCTGTCCCAATTCACTCTCAACCTCACTAAAATTCTTGCCATCATTAACTCCCCTCATGACTCTCTATTCTTTTTGCCCCGTCCTTCTCCTTACATCTCCAACCTATTAGTTTCTCCTATCCCGGGTGAGGCTTTCCCTCTCCAATTCACTCTACCCTCTCCTGCTTCTCATGCTATACCCACCTCCCTCCCTAAAATGGATTACCAGGATCTGAGGAAAAGCTCACACAATGAGCTACCAAAGACAAAGTTCTCTCGTATGGAGATAGATTGTTTAATACATTTTCTTCTATTACTACCATATCCGGTAACAAGGAAAGGGATAGAGACCCCAATGGACTTGGCTTAGCAGCCGTTATATCTCTTCGAACTGAAAGCATTAACACCAGTTTGAAACTGCTGCTTCTTCCCAACTTACCTTCTACAAATTAAGGACTTCTCCATCAATTTTTCTCTTAACCTTTCTCTCATTCTCTCTTCTACCTCTACACTTTCAAGGCTTCTTTTTTTTTTTCCCGGTACACGGGCCTCTCACTGTTGTGGCCTCTCCCGTTGCAGAGCACAGGCTCCGGACGCGCAGGCTCAGCGGCCATGGCTCGTGGGCCCAGCCGCTCCGCGGCATGTGGGATCTTCCCGGACCGGGGGACGAACCCGTGTCCCCTGCAACGGCAGGCAGACTCTCTACCACTGCGCCACCAGGGAAGCCCAGTTTCATGGCTTTTTAACCCCAATTCCTCTACCAGCCTCCTGATGGTCTTCCTTTGTTCTGACTATTTCACAGGCTTGCTGGTGGTTCCCAAAGGCACAGCTAAGGAATGTTCAAGGCCCTGAGAAATAGAGAATGATTATCCATTTCTCAAAATGAGAAAGGAAAAAGAAAAGCAAGGAAGGAAGAGAGGGAGGGAGGAAGGGAGGGAGGATAGATCTTTTGGTCAATAGAGTTAACAGAACCTTCAACGTGCAGAAACATGGCTTGTATTTTCATTGTTTCCAGAAAATGTTCTGAACAACAAGAGAATGTTTTCTCAACACTCAACCTTTTTTTAGCTAGGAAATGTAGCCCTTGAGACGTGAAGCAAACAGCTCACAAGACACAGTCTGGGTATCAACATTCATTCCATCCCGCCCTGCGCAGTTGCCTAGTAACCGCTAAGTGAGTATACCAGCTCTACTCTAAATCCGATTGGCATCTGTCCCACATTCCCAGTATTATAACTCTTCTCCTAGGAGATTCAGACCTTGGGCCAGCGGCAATTCTAATCCAGCTACTAATTGTCTTATTTCCAAGTGAAGATGGTAAAAATGCTCAGATAGTATAAAGAGAGAAAGTCATCAGCTGAGAGAGACAGAGAAGGGGTTGAAGCAGTACCACCACACTATCATTTCAGCTGAGTTGGCAGCTTCACGTAAAGCAACTGGCCTTGGAGGATTTATGTAAAAACAGGTTTACACAAAACAACTGGACAAAAGAAAGAGAAGTTAGTGACCAGTTTTTGTGACCCTGTATTTGACTGATGAGGAAACTAAGGTTACAACAAGAAAAGTGTTATGTCCAATAGCACACAAAACAAAGGCACTGATGGCGGTACAGCATAATGATCTCTTATTCTGGTTCTCTTTCCACTGTATCAGATTTTTCAAAAACCATGTCCCCTCAGCTTACAAGTGAGCATTCTGTAAGCAAGCAAAAGAGGCAGGGTTTCTTGAACAGTGGATCTAAGGAAGTGTGGGAAGGACAAAGTTAAATGTTTTTCTTTACTGCTAGAGTCCTTAGAATTTTTAATATGCTACTGTGCACTGTAAATCTCTAAATGGGAGTATATTGGGTTTGTTCTCTACACTTCTTTGACCACAGAACAAGCCTCCCTGCATCTTTTTTTTAAATAACATCTTAAACCAGTAATCCATGAAGTGGACTAGATTTGCAACACATGTATTCTCTTTTGATGGAATCCTCACAATCTACCAGCCATTTTAACCTTGTCATACCAGGAAGAGTCTGCATGTACCCAAACACTTCATACCATCTGGTTGCTTAAGCAATGGTTGGTATGGTGCCTACAGATATATGATGTGATCTCTCCATCTCCATGGTAACCTCCTTTCTCCAGGCCACCTTCATCTGTTGACTAATTTTTTTCTGTAATTTTACTGGCTTTCCTTTTTCTACTTTCGTTCCTCTGAGACATGTTCTCTACTAATTAACCATTGTGGAATTTTAAAAATCTTACCCCCCTTTAAACCACTTCCCACGACGGCTCCCCAAGATCTTCACCAGGACTATGAGATTCGATGATCAAACTCCTGCTTCTTTTCTGACCTCATATTCTACCCACCTTCCTTTTGTTTGCAACCCCGCAATCAACGTGTCCTTTTCTTTCCTGCTTGAACATGAGAAACCTATTCTAGCATACGGACCTCTGCCCTTGCTGGGGTCTGTCTACACCCCTCTGTCCCCACATCATCAGTGGCCGATTGGTTCTTTCCCTTCAGTCTCTTCAAGATGTCAGTTTCTTAGAAACTTTTCCTGGTCCAATCTCTATTTCATGCCCCTATTTTATTTTCTTCAAAGTACATAATATTATCTGAAATTATTTTTGTTAATTGTTTACCATCTGTCTCCTCTACAAGGGCTTCAGATGTGTTATTAATTCCTCAAGCTTCAGTACCTAGGATAATTTCTGGCACACAGTAGGTATTCAATAGATACTTGCTAAATAAATGAATGAATACAATAACAACTCTTTGCCTTTCAGGGTTCTTAGAACATGAGCACCGTGCCAAAACTGAACATAGTTTATTACGTTTATATGTAGTAAAAATATGTATATTAATAAATACAAATATTTTAACAGTCATTTACTGGGTATAAACAATTACGTATGAAAAGCTAAACAAGGTTTTACTAACATCTGAAATATTTTTCTTCTCAAAAATAACAATTATTATTTTAAGAACATCTCAGTTCAAAAGTTATCAGACTATGTTAGTTTGTAAACAATAGACCAAGAAAGGCGTGATTGACAGCGCACTGCACTGCAACTGAGGAAACTGAGTTCTCCATCAACAGACACCAACAGACACCACTTGCTTTCCGTGATCCGAGGCAAGTCGCTTCTTAGCTCTGAGGTTCAGTTTCCTCATATGTAAAATACAAGAGTGATCACGTTATATTCGAGACCCATTGAAGCCTTTGCATCCTGATTGCTGAAGGCAGAGGTTTGATTATAATTTCCATCTTCTTTAACTTTCAGTGATACACTCTCTTTTGGGGGACTCAGAAAGAAAAGTCCCATTTCATCACATTTACAACATAAACCAAGAAGTTCCTAGGTTAGAGTGGAGAAGTAACCAACAATTATGGAATAGATTTCCTTTCATTAATTCTAATAATTACTGAGCAGGTAGAACCAGACACTGTTTTGTCCTGATAGAGCTTTTGTTATTCTAGTTTATGAGACAGATATAGAAAATAAGATACAGAAGTAAAATGTGCAATAAATAGATAATGTTGGGTGCTAAGGACACAAAATAGAGCATGGAAAGCAAATGAAGAGTGCTCTGAAAAGGGTTAAAATTTTACGTAGAAGGCCAAGGAAGGCATGACTGAGATGGTGATGGTTGAGCAAAGACCTGAAAGGACAGGGTGAGCCATGCAGACATCTACGGGAAGAACACTGTAGACAGAGGAAACGGCAAGTATAAATGCCTTGGGACAGGAACCTGCCTGGTGCGTCCAGTGAACAGAAAGCCAAGTAGAGATGACACCCTGAGGATGGGGTGCCTTCCTTGAGGAGACATTCTACTCTTAAACCAATAGCCATTTTATGTAGGCTCATTCCAAACAGATCACTTGAGGAATACCAACATCGACTAAACTAGCATTAAAATACCATTCTGTTCAACAGGTTAAAAAGCACTTTTATAGCTCTAGCAGCATTCGGAATCACAGTTTTTCGTGAAAGAGGGAAAAAAGAATGCAGTAAATATTCTAGCAACCAAGGAATGAAAGTAGAAGTGAGCCTTCTCACTGTCACTCCCAGGGACCAGGAGGAGAATATGTGCTTCCTATATCCACAACTTTAGGCTCTGTGGTTCTAGAGGTGCTGATGCTCAAAGGGGGACACTTCCAGCAGTAGATACAGTAAGAAAGCCACTAAGTTTAAAGCAAAGGTGCCACTTGATTACTTTAAGGTTCTGTGTCAATTGACCAACAGTCACAGAAAAAAAGTTTTCATACTATCAGGAAGAATTAATCCTGATGGTCGTGAGGTGATAGGATGGCCATCACTTAAGGGAGACAGGAAGGAATTTGACACCCAGATAATCTACTGGGGCATCTCTTGATAGTCCCATGTTCAGTTTTAACTCTAAATGGGAAAGTACAGCAATCACTGCCTGATAAGGGCTTATTAACCAGGGGCCTCAGACCTCTTAGGGATGAGGGTCTGGATCATCCAACACTTAAGAAGTACTGGCTGAAAGAGAATTGTCTAGCGTGGGCTATAGAGAAGGGAGATGATGAGAATCAGTCACAGCCTCAGGACTGAAAGCAGCAGCTCTGGAGTTCATCCCACTAACCCTTCTCTTGAAAATTTCCCCAGGAAATTTGAACCTAGAATCCTGGAGAAGATGTGGTTGGGTGGAATGAACATGTGAGAAGCAAGTGGTTATGAGCAATGCAAGAAGCAGACTATACAAGACATTGCAATGCTCTGCCTGGACCACTTTCCTGGGCTGTCCAGGACCCAGACCCCAGACTCTCTGAGGCATCAGCTGATGGTTCACGCTGTCCCTCTTCCCTGGAGGACTGTTCTCCATTGACAAATGTGACCTTGTCCAGGAAATTATGCACACACCCCCTTCTGGGGGTAGCTCACAGCCAGTGACTACCTTACACGTCGTACAAAAGGCTGTCCCCTTTGTCTTAAAGCGGGACAACTCTACAGGGCAGTTTATGCTCCAGAGATTCCCCACATCTCCATAGAGCAGAGATTAGACTTTACCTGAGACCACATTGTCGCTCTCCTGCTTCACCTTTCCTTATCCTGCTTCACTCCCTCCCTCATAAGTTTGCCCCTGAATCCCTGTCTGAAGCTCTGTTTCTATAAAACTCATCCTGAGACACAGTAGTAGTATAAACAATTTGGGGGGTGGGGTCTTATATAGATGAAATCAGGGAACAGGCAGTCCCAGGCTGGTACGGCAGCTCCCAAGTCATCAGAGACTCAGGCTCCTTCTGTCTTCTCCCCTTTCATCGTCAGCTCCTGGCTACTGCCATCACATCCACATTGCAGGGAGAAGAGAAAAAGAAGGGATACCAGCATAATAGTACATCTCACCGTGCTTAGTCCTGACTCAATGCTATCATGGGGGGACTATCCAGTGACTTTTGTCCATGCCAGCGGCACCCCCCCCCAACCCCTGTGTGTAAGAGACACTGGGAAATGCTGATGTTTGGCTGGGCATGATGGCACACCCAGGATCAAAGTCTGTTAGAAAGGTAGAAGGAAGGGGAGAGATTCTAGCAGTCTTTGCTACAGGTCCCGACTATGACAGTTGGGCTTGAAGAGGGGATCCAAACCTTCTACAACAGGAATCTCTCATAGACCACCTCACCAGAGGCAAAACCGAGCAAGAAGTATGTGAAGAAGCATAGATATACCTATGCTTCTTAGAAGTAAAGTAGTAACAATACACATATTATTCAGGGGCAGTCTGGGGCCTATTCACATGTTCACATATCCAAATCTTTAGAGAACCCTGGGGGATACAGAGTGGGTTGACATTTTTTGATCCTGAATCCTTCCTTAAGAAGACACATTTTCTCCCTCTCTGGTTATATGCTCTAGTCTATGAGTAGAAGTTGCAGTACCAAGGCTTAAGAAAAATGACCAGAGCTCCATAGAGCTTAGAGTTCATTTATGGTGCAACTTCTAAATGTTTAGATTCATCTGTGGTACAACCAATGATCATATCAGTGAAATCTCTGAAAGAATTATCAGAACCAGTTTACATCTTCCAAAATCACTCAATGGGGGAAATAATCACATTACAGTTCTGATAAACCATACAAAACAAAAATGTTAACTCCAAACTTTTCCCCCCCACAAAGGTATATTAAACCTTAAGGAAAATAATTGCTGAAGAGCCTTAACATACAAAAACTTTTTCTAAATAACTTCCTTGCCATTTCTCTAATTTGGGAATCTTCTGTCTTCTATAATTCCACCTTGTTGGGTCCTAATCATGTGTTCGTTCCAAAGAGATCACTTAAAGAATAGTCACATTGGCTATAATTCCATTGTAAAATCACTTAATTCAGCAAGCAAAATCACTTTTATAACTAAATCAAAATATTTTTGTGAAATAGAAAAAGTGGAATATAATTAATTTTTTTTTAGAACTAAAGGTAAAGTTAACAATTAAGTGACTTGGTAGAGGCCAGATAAATCAAACTAACTAAAACTTCTTGGCTCCTATTTCCATGCTCTGGCCAACAAGATACATTGTCTTTTCCTTTCCTTTTTATCTTCACCTTACTCTAGGTGGCAGAATCTGCAATGGTCCTCCAGGGTCCATTTTGCCTTTCCTCCTTCTAGTTATAGAACATACTGACTTTTCACCAGAAATAGGGCTGCCCAGATTGACGTGATATTTCCCATCTCCCTGACAGCTAGGTGTAACCACTAAATAATTTTGGAAGTGATTTGCAAAACCTCCAATCATGTTCTTAGAGATAGAGCTGCTTTCCCTGCATCTTCGTCTCCCACACTGCTGGCCGGGAAATGAGGATTGTAGAAATCCTGGAAGCCTGTGCTCAAGATCACAGAGCAATGCTACTAGCCTCAGACCACTCACCTCTGAACTTTTACATGCTATAGAAAGAAACTTCCGTTTTAACTAAGCCACTGTATCGGGTGATCCCTTTTTCCAGCTCCAGATTTCAGTCAATTAGGAGCCTCACTTTAAGGCTGATTTAAAATGAAATGAGTTCAGAAGAGAGGAACGGGACAGCAAGGTAACTAGAAATCCTGTCCCAAGAGAGACTATTTGAAAGACATGGGAATACATAACTTGAGGAAGAAAAGAAAAGGAGATACCAGTAGGATTTCTCTTTATATTCTTTAAGGATCATCATGTAAGAAAATTATCACACTTGTTCCCACATATTTATATATAAATATCAATAAATAAAGTTACTTTGAAGAAGCCCAATAGGAACAAATTTCAGCCTCATTAAAGTATGAGCTTTCTCATAATCACAATAACCAAAAGACAAGCAGAAATACCCTGGGTGCTAATGAGTCCCCTGTCACTGGAAAGGACAAGGAAAACTTGACGTGGGAAAATACAGAATAAAGTTGAGGATTCTGACTGAACTAAGTCCTAATTCTTGCTCTGATAATTATCCGTTGCTGTTTCTTAATATTTATGAGCTAACTCTTCATTTGCAAAATGGGGTTATTCTTCATATTTATCTAACAGGATTGTAAATAACAAAAGAGAAAATACATGTGACTGCCCAGTGAAGATGCTAGATAACCCTATTTGGTGGGCATATTAAAGTAGGGTTTAATCATTGGAGAGAGTGAAGAATGGTCCTGATTAACAGTCCTGCAATTCTGTGATTCTGAAATGTTTATTTCCCTTTCAGCAACATATAAGCATGTTGCTTAATGAAAAAGCTTGGCTAACAAAGTAAGCAAATCATTTCTCCCTCTGTGAGTGCCAGGTGTTTCATGGATAATTAAATTGAGTGACCCTCACTCACTCCCACCTCCCATTCCACACCCACAGGAAGCTCAGAACACTGAAGCATGCTTGTTGGATGGGAGCATTGTAACTCCTGGACAACCCAGAAGTTCTGCCAGCAAAGTTTTCCTATGTTAGACTATTATCTGGTCCAAAACTTTGAGAGAGTAAGGGGTACCTGTGAGGCAAGCGGTATCTGTGACACAGAGGAAATAACTAATACTTGCGAGTTAAGATAGGTGAGTTCTGGTCTAATGACTGACACTCTGATTTTCAGATCTTGAACACATTGGCACCTCTTTAGTATTTGTATCCATGTCTAAAAGACAAGGGGGCTGGGAAAGATAAACTAAGGATCCTTCCAGGTTCAGAATCCTATTATTTTAATTCAAGGAAGTAAAACAACCCTCTCATTAGAAGCCTGGATCACTCCTACAAGTTTGAAAGCTACTGAAGCCCAGGGTATAGGATCTAGAATAATATCCCGAGGAATTCAGAACGTATAACATTGTCGTTTGACATAGATAGTAAACTTTTGTATGCAGATAGAAATAATCCCTTTTCACAAAAGCAATGCAGCCATGAGTAAGGGTATCAGGGCCTTTAAATCTCAGAAGAGTTACATTCTAGGGTGGGGACAAGGCTGTGTTCATACAGAACCAAGAGATGCCAGATGATCTCTACTGGGTACTATGGAGAGTGGCTAAGACTACGGCACCTAGAGTGACTCAAACCTGAGTTTAAATCCAAGCCATGCTACACACATTTTTGGTTACTTTGAAGAAGTCATTTCCAGGCCTCACATTCTTTCCTTGAAAATAAACCCATCCCACTGTTTCTATTTTTTTTTTTATCATTGACAATTAAATGAGTAATAATTATAAAATTCTTAGCACTTTGTCTGGCAGTTTACCCACTGGACTCTTACCTATCTGAGGGTAGAGACTACGGTTATCTTATTCAACAGTATACTCAGAAGATAGTCTTTATATGATACATAATAAGTGCTTAAGAAAATTTCATATAAATGGTGCCACATGCCCAAAGGTCTACTGAGCTGTCCAGCATGAAGGAAACTTCCTGACCCTCTTCTCCAATTACTCAATCTCTCTTTTGACCTGTAGATCAACAAGAAAGACAGTAGCACAGTAGCACTGTTCTTTTCCTACCTCTTTTCTTCGACAACTCACTTTATGCAGTTTAACCATATTTATTGCATATGCATGGCCACTGGGCCCCAAACGAGTGCAAACTGACATCACTGTTCTTGGTCATATTCAAAGTTTCCTGTCTTATGATCATGGAATTTTAGGATTTTGATTTGTTTTGCGGGGATGACGGGGTGGTTAAGTAGATTCTTCATTTTATTTGGATACTGATAGAATTTAGCACAGGTCATATCAACCAGATATGTACTAAAAACCTATAAGAAATTTGGTAAGTCATTAGAATTAGGACATAGGCTCTCTAGATACTATCAGCTGTGTTCTTAGTACACTCAGTTTGTAGATATATTTTCTACCTGGCCAATCACTATGAGATTTTTATGCTGGTTTACAGAGCTGGAGTTTTACACAAGCCAATTTACACACATTTCTGCCTTGGGAATCAAGACAGTTATAACCATAATACCAAAAGATTACTTTTTTTTTTTTTTTTTTTCTTTTTGCGGTATGCGGGCCTCTCACTGTTGTGGCCTCTCCCGTTGCGGAGCACAGGCTCCGGACGCGCAGGCCCAGCGGCCACGGCTCACGGGCCCAGCCGCTCCGCGGCATATGGGATCCTCCCAGACCGGGGCACGAACCCGTATCCCCTGCATCGGCAGGCGGACTCTCAACCACTGCGCCACCAGGGAGGCCCCAAAAGATTACTTTTTAAATAATCAAAATCATCAGTATAATTATTTGGCCAACAAAAAGGGACACTTTCAAAGTAGGAGACTTTTATAGCCAGGATATTGTTAAATACGAATCCCAAAAAGATAATTTCATAGAAGAATGAACAATGTGTTCTACTAAAAAATAGCAATTTGTTGACAAATTCTGCACATAAATAATGGACATTATGCAAACTAATTTGGCTTTGCTCTTTCCAAAATCTTTTTGCAAAACTTTAGAATTTGTTTCATATCATTGAAAACATTGACCAAGCCTGTTTCTTTAATTTTTTCCAAAATAGAATTGAAATTGTTTATATTATTTTTAATTCCTATAAAATTGTACTTGTACTGATAGCTAACATTAAGGTCAATTCCTTTAGTGAAAATACAGAAGTACTTTATCATCTTGACCTATGTATGCTGCTCAATGTAATAGCCATTAGCCACTTGTAACCACTGGGCACTTGACATGTGGCTAGCAAGACCAAGGAACTGAATTGTGAATTTTATTTTTTGTTTGTTTGGTTGGTTGGGTTTTTTTAATAGTTGATTTACAATATTATATTAGTTTCATGTGCACAGCATACTGATTTAGTATTTTTACACGTTCTACTCAATTAAATGTTATTATGAGATAGTGACTATAATTCCCTGTGCTATGCAATATATCATCGTTTATCTAGTTTACACATAGTAGTTTATATTTAATTTTCAAACTTTTTAATATAATTTTAAAGGTTACTTTCCATTTAGTTATTACAAAATATTGGCTATATTCCCTGTGCTGTATAATACATCCCTGTAGCCTATCTTATACACAACAGTTTGTATCTCTGACTCCCCCATCCCTGTATTGCCCCTCCCCACCCCCACTGGTAACCACTAGTCTGTTCTCTATATCTGTGGGTCTGCTTCTATTTTGTTATATTCACTACTTTGTTGTTGTTTTTTAATTCTACTTATAAGTGATATCATACAGTATTTGTCTTTCTGTCTGACTTATTTCACTTAGCATAATGCCCTCAAGTCCATCCATGTTGCTGTAAATGGAAAAATCTCATTCTTTTTTATGGCTGAGAGGTATTCCACATCTTTTTTATCCGTTCCTCTGTCGATGGACACTTAGACTGCTTCCAGATCTTGGCAATGGTAAGTAATGCTGCTATGAACATTGAGGTCCATGTATCTTTTCGAATTGGTGTTTTTGTTTTTTTCAGATATATGCCCAGGAGTGGGATTGCTAGGTCATATGGTAGTTCTATTTTTAGTTTTTTGAGGAACCTCCATACCATTTTCCACAGGGGCTGCGCCAATGTACATTCCCACCAACAGTGCACAATTTCATTTTATTGCTGTCAATTTATAAACTAAAGCAATGTAAAATATTTTCCATTTAACCTAACTTTATGATTTCAGCAATACTACATTCCTCTTTAACTCTTATAAATTTAGCATCTGTATGGAGCTGTACTGAAAGTATAAACGCACCAGATTTCAAAGACTTAGTAAACAAAAATAGAAAATATCTTACTATTAATTTTATGTTGATTATTTGCTGAAATGGTAATGTTTGGATATGTTGGGTTAAATAAAATATAGTATTAAAATTATATTTCCCTATTTCTTTTTACTTTTTTTATGTGACTACTAGAAAAATTTTTATTATGAAGGTAGTTAATATTATATTTCTACAGAACAGTACTGATCTTGCAAGTTGAAAATATCTACCTACTCAAATGCTACTTCCTGTAATGGTAGTGATGCTTATATGTTACTAACTCTGTCACATCTAACATTTGTAAACACTGGAAAAAATAGGTCTGGAGGGCAACAAAAAGCAGGGAAAGAAAAAAAAAAAAAAAAGGAGGGAAGTTGGCCCTTGACAGAAGGAAACTTCCCAGGATAAGATTCACATTTATTAAACTTTGTACCTGTGGGCATTTTCTAATGTGCAGGGAATTGGATGGAGAAAATATAAGCAGAATTATCATAGTCATAATGAATTAAGAAGTCAGATGATGGAGTTTAGGGCTGCCAGAGCAGCTAGAAAGTGAAGGGGGAAATCTAGGAAAGGAGGAAATCCTTAAATCTGCATAAAAATACCAATCAAATCCTTGGCTTACTTGTGAACAACTGGTATAATTTAATTATTTCAATAATGAAATACCAAGATTCACAGTATGAAACATTAGCTGTAACAATGTTTCACTCAGAATATGCAGCATAAAATAGTAAATTAGTAGACTCACAAAGAAACAAGAAAATTTAATCGTGAGTCAAGAGGAAAAACAGTCAATTGTTACTGAGCCTGAAATATTCAAGATGTTGGAATTAGCAGGCAAAGACTTGAAAACATCTACTAAATCTATGTTTCAGACTATAAAGGATAATGTATCATAATGAATGAAAAGAAAGTAAATGGCAGAAAAATGAAAACTGAATGAAAGAATAAAATAAAACATTTAAAACTGAAAAGTAAAATATTTGAAATGAAAATTTCCTTGAAAAGTCTCTAGAAACAGACTGGAGATAGGAGAAAGGAGGGATATGTGAAACTGAAGATAGATTATCTTCTAAATATTATTTTCTGAAGATAGAATATCAATATATTATCCAATGTGAAGAATGGAGAAAATAAAGATTAAAACTAAATGAACAGAACTTCTGAGACTCATGTGAAAATATCAAGTGATATAAAATATATCTAATGGCATCCATACCAATAACACAACTAAAACATTTGTGAACATTCCTAAAGCCCGCTGGCTTTTTTGAAAATCACATGGCAAACACCACCTCCACAAAATGACATAGTACAAGAAGGGCAAGGATTCCGTACATGCCCAGGGCAAATGACATTATGACAGAAAGCAGAGTGGCTGTGGTGGGCTAAGATTTTCTAGAAAAAGTCTAGAACTCCAAAGGAGATTGTTCTGAGACTTGAATGCACTGAGACTGCAGATCCAAGATAATGTGGGCTATTAAGTGATGCAAGCATTGTGAGCTGGGAGGAGATGAGAGAAAGGGACAAGCGATCTACTTCTAGCTTCATCTTTCATTTCAGTATGAAGACAATAATATAAATATATATTTTAATTTTATAAAGCAATATAATATATATGGTAGAGAGAGAAGAGATAAAACAAAACAGAAAAAAAGAAAGAGGGGGAGTGGAAGTAGTCGAATATTCCTTAAACTTGGTGGGGGGGAAGCAAATGTGCAGATCCAAGAAGCTCATCAAATCCCAGTTATCATAATTACAAAGAAAAACAAACTTAGGCATATTATAGTCCAATTTCTGAAAACCAAAAATAAGCAGAACATCATGAAACCAGACAGAGGCAAAAAACTACATATAGGGAACATTATAGTCTCCTGTCAATAAAAATGACAACTGATACTGAAAACAAAAGAGGCTAGAAGACTACGGAATGATGATTAAATTGTTAAAAGAAAAACTCTTTTACCCAGAATCCTATGTCCAGTGAAAATAACCTTAAAATGAGGGCAAAACAAAGATATTTTCAGGTAAATAGGAAGTGCAAGAATTTATTGGCAGCAGACCAGCACTTTAAGAAATGCTAAAGCATGTTATTCAAACTTAAAGAAAATGATGATAGATTGGGATTCTATAAGCTAATGCAGAGCATAGAAAGTCATAAATGTATAGGTAAATACCTAGAGGGCATTATGCTAAGTAAAATAAGTCAGAAAGAGAAAGACAAATACTGTATGATATCATTTACACGTGAAATCTAAAAATTACCACAAACTAGGGAATATAACAAAAAAGAAACAGACTCACAGAAAACAAACTAGTGGTTACCAGTGGGGAGAAGGAAGAGGGGAGGGGCAACATATGGGGTAGGGGATTAAGAGGTATTAACTATTATGTTTAAAATAAGCTACAAGGCTATATTGTACAACGCAGGGGATATAGCCAATATTTTATAATAACTATAAATGGAGTACAACCTTTAAAATTGTGAATTTCTATCTTGTACCCTGTAACTTATATAATATTGTACATCAACTCTACCTCAATAAAATAAAAATGAATAAAGATACTAGGGAACGAGGGAAAAATGCATATTATAATCTCTAGGACAATCAACAAAACAAAATATAGTTAAAAAGCCAATAAAATGGACTACTAAACTATCTGATAAACCTAAAATATGGCATGAAAGAAGATATAGGGAAACCATAAATAAATAAACAAGCCAGCCAATCTGAATAAAAACAAATAGAAAAATGATAGACTTAAAGCTAACAGATTAATAACTACATTATAAAAAAATGGATTGAATACTTCAATTAAAAGTGAAAGATGACTGGACTGCAAATAAAAAGCCAGAACTATATGTTTTCTAAAAATGATGGCATGTAAATTTAAGGTAAAGAAAACCTAAAAGTAAAAGAATGAAAGATAATTTATCATATATATAATAAACATAATAAAACTGGAGCGACTTATATTAATAGTAAATAGAATTTAAGGCAAGGATTATTATAAGAGATAATAAAGAAGATTTCATACTGACAAAACTGTTCGTTTTCCAGGAACACAACAATCAGAAATGTATGTGTCTATTAAGAGATCTTTGAAAAACATCAAGCAAAATTGAAAGACCTAAAGGGAGAAACAGACAAATCCAAAATACTCATTAGCATCTTCAACATTCTTCTCTGAGTAAATTACAGACGATCCAGAAAAAAAAAAAAATCAGGAAGAACATAGAAAATAGGAACATTATTAACCACCTTGACCTAGATAACATTTACAGAGCACTACACTCAGCAAACAGCAATTATAAGAATACACATTCTTTTCAAGTGTACATAGAATGTTCAAAAAATACAGACTATATGCTGAGCCATTAAAAAAATTCTTGGGAACATATGTATATGTATAACTGATTCACTTTGTTATAAAGCAGAAACTAACACACTATTGTAAAGCAATTATACTCCAACAAAGATGTTAAAAAAAATTCTCAAAATGTTTTAAAAGATTTTTATATTAGGGTCTGTATTCTTTGCCCACAGTGGAATTAAATAGGAAATCAATAAAAAAGTCTATAAAACCCTATATATTTGGAAATTAAACAGTATACGTAGAAGTAATGCATGGATCAAAGAAGTTACAGGGATATTAAAAAGTATTTCAAACTGAGTGACAGTGAAAACACGACACATAGTAACATGTTGAATGTAGTCAAACAGTAGTTAGTGAGAAATGTATAGCCTTAAGTGCTTATTTTAGAAAGGGAGATCTATTTTTAATCAACAATCTGCTTCCATCCTAAGAAGCTAAGCAAATTAAATCCATCATAAGTAGAAGGAAATTCTATAGATAAGAGCGGAAATAAGTGAGATAAAAAAACAAATAGTAGATAAAATTAAAGCCCAAGCCGTTTCTTTGAAAAGTTTAATAAAAATGATCAGCTCCTCACAAAAACGATATGAAAAAAATAAAAGAGAGAGCAAGAAAGCACAATTATCAACATCAGGAATGAAAGAGGGAACATCACTACAAATCCAATTGCTGTTAGAAAGGATGATAAGAATACAGTGTTAAGTGAAAAAAAAAAATCCAAGTGCAAAAAAAGAAGCTACAGGCTACCTTCACTTAAGAAAGAAGGGGAAATAAAACTTGTAGAAATCTCCTCCTTTGCACAAGAAGAAACATAGAAAGGATAAACTAGAAAGAGATGGGTTACCTTTGGCATACGTTTAGGGTGAAAGGTTTGGCAAAATGGGAACTGGACAAAAGGAATGGCAGAGGTTGGAGGAGTGACGCTTTCAAGTATAAATTTTGTATAGTCCGAGCTATTAAAACATATTATTTTAATATACATAAAAATATAAATAAAATCAACAAGGATGGGGGAGAATAAAATGAAATAGAAACAGAAACAGAAGAACACAACTAATTCAAATGAATAACATAATCATAATGAAGAAGAAAAATGAACCATTCCAAGTCAACTTTTGAATACCTTACTTTTGCTCTATACCCTCAAGCTGAAAACAAGAACAGTAAACAAAGGTTAAACTCTAGGCAATAGATGCGTTTTTCAGTTTTAGCAAAACTAAATTGACCAAATTTAGCATTAAAAAATACAAATATTATATATACTCTAGGATTGACGAAATAAGTATATTTTGGATAATGAGGCTCAAGTTTCTCAACGTCAAAGAAGAGAATTACAAATGGGGAAAGGGGGAAGGCTAGAGAGAATCCTATAACATTGGAAGTATCAGTATGAAGTCATAGTTCTAGATATAGATGTGTATATGTCTATGTACACACATACACATATCTATATAGTTCTTATATCAGTCTACTTAGGGCACTTACAAGCAAGGACACCCAGTAACATGTCATGCCCAGATCATGGTTTCTAAATATGATTCTCAACAGTTCCTTGGAAAAAGACTGACTCCAGGGCTGGGGCAGACCAAGCAACATATGAATCTGGAGACTTCCAGTAAGAAAGTGCTCAAAAAATGATTAGTATTCATCAAAGGACACAGACACAGTTGAAAGTGAGTCCGCGTGGCCAACACTAGGAATATTTTAGCAAAAATAATACATTATATCAACAAATTTTATCCAATAAATAAGAATCCAAGAGACCATTACATAAATGAGAAAATTAAATGGGAGATATGCAAAAACCCTTCCTACAGGACAATGCCAACTAAAATGTAGAAGGGAATGATGAGATTAAAAAGTCACCATTTGTTAATTACCATAGTAATAATTGTTTCTGGCTAGAACCATTGATTGACGCTAAAACTAATAGGTGAGTGTTTAATGAGAACCGGTTATTTTCATAGTCTCCAAGTATTAATACTTTTCTAATTACAAAGGGTAAAGTGGAAACTTTATGGTGGAAAAAACTCGTAGACACCAGCAAAGCCAAGTGTTCAAAGTTGACAGCACCATAAAAAATTCCAATAGATATCATATGCCTACTGATTTGATTTACTGGAAAGGACACAACATTTCTGAGATATTCTTTTTTTTTAAATTTATTTTATTTTATCTTTGGCTGCATTGGGTCTTTGTTGTTGTGTGGGGGGTCTTTGTTGTTGTGCGCAGGCTTTCTCTAGTTGTGGCGAGCAGGGACTACTCTTCATTGTGGTGTGTGGGCTTCTCATCATGGAGGCTTCTCGTTGCAGAGCACAGGCTCTAGGTGCACAGGTTTCAGTAGTTGTGGCACATGGTCTCAGTAGTTGTGGCTCATGGGCTCTAGAGCACAGGCTAGGTAGTTGTGGTGCACAGGCTTAGTTGCTCCGCAGCATGTGGGATCTTCCCAGAACAGGGCTCAAACCCGTGTCCCCTGCATTGGCAGGCAGATTCCTAACCACTGCACTACCAGGGAAGTCCAGTTTCTCAGATATTCTTGACAGAAACTCGTAACTCAAATCTCGTAACAAGAAAATTATTTTTATGAAGACAGAAATTGAAGGACATTCTACAAAACCTCAAGGTTGTGAGAGAAAAAGACTGAGAAAATATCAGATTAAAGAAGACTGAAGAGACTTGACAATTAAATGAAATGTGGATTGGAAATTGGAAGAGAGAGCTTTTGTTTTTTGTTGATTTTTTTTCCTTTTGCTAGGAAGAATATTTAGTGAAACAATTGGTAAAATTTTAATGAGGTCTGTATATTGGGTAATAGTATCGTACCAATGTTAACTTCCTGATTTTGAAAACTGTATTGTGGTTATAAAACAATATCTTTGTCTTTAGGAACTACATACTGATGTGTTTAGGGGTAAAGGGTTATTACATCTGTAATTTACTCAGTACACAGTACTGAGTTCAGAAATTTGTATTTGTGTTACATTATATATTTATTACATTTTATAAATATACATGTATAAAAGGGAGCAAAAGAGAAAACAAAGAGTATGTATTAAAATATTAACAGTTAGGGAATATAATGAAAGGGTATGCAGATATTATTTGTATTATTTTTGTGACTGTCATTTAAGTCTGAAATTCAAAATAAAAAGTTCAAAAAGGATAATAAAGGAACATAGGAAAAATTATGTTAATAAATTTAATGAAAAAATGCACTGGACAAATTCCTTGAAATTTTTAACTGATAAAATACACAGAAGAGTGTAAAAACCTGAAGAGCCCCTTGTCTAGTAAAAAAATCAAAGTGACTATTAAAAACTTTCTTCAAAGGAGGGCTTCCCTGGTGGCGCAATGGTTGAGAGTCCGCCTGCCGATGCAGGGGACACGGGTTCGTGCCCCGGTCCGGGAGGATCCCACATGCTGCGGAGTGCCTGGGCCCGTGAGCCATGGCCGCTGAGCCCGCACGTCTGGAGCCTGTGCTCCGCAACGGGAGAGGCCACAGCAGTGAGAGGCCCGTGTACCACACACACACACACACACACACACACAAACCTTTACAGACAAGCAAAAGCTAAGAGAATTCAGCACCACCAAACCAGCTTGCAACAAAAGTTAAAGGAACTTCTCTAGGCAGGAAACACAAGAGAAGGAAAAGACCTACAATAACAAACCCAAAACAATTAAGAAAATGGTAATAGGAACATACATAACAATAATTACCTTAAATGTAACTGGATTAAATGCTCCAACCAAAAGACACAGAGTGGCTGAATGGATACAAAAACAAGACCCATATATATGCTGTCTACAAGAGACCAGCTTCAGACTTAAGGACACATACAGACTGAAAGTGAGGGGATGGAAAAAGATATTCCATGCAAATCAAAGTCAAAAGAAAGCTGGAGTAGCAATTCTCATATCAAACAGAACTGACTTTAAAATATAGACTATTACAAGAGACAAAGAAGGACACTGCATAATGATCAAGAGATCAACCCAAGAAAAAGATATAACAATTGTAAATATTTATGCACCAAACGTAGGAGCACCTCAATACAAAAGGCAAATGCTAACAGCCATAAAAGGAGAAATCAAGAATAACACAATAATAGTAGGGGACTTTAACACCCCACTTACACCAATGGACAGATCATCCAAAATGAAAATAAATAAGGAAACACAAGCTTTAAAAGACACACTAAACAGGGGGCTTCCCGGGTGGCGCAGTGGTTGAGAGTCCGCCTGCCGACGCAGGGGACATGGGTTCGTGCCCCAGTCCGGGAAGATCCCACATGCTGCAGAGCAGCTGGGCCCGTGAGCCATGGCCGCTGGGCCTGCGCGTCCGGAGCCTGTACTCCGCAACGGGAGAGGCCACAACAGTGAGAGGCCCGCGTACCGCAAAAACAACAACAACAAAAAAAAGACACATTAAACAAGATGGACTTAATTGATATTTATAGGACATTCCATCCAAAAACAACAGAATACACTTTGTTGTCAAGTGCTCATGGAACATTCTCCAGAATAGATAATATCTTGGGTCACAAATCAAGCCTTGGTAAATTTAAGATAACTGAAATCATATCAAGTATCCTTTCCTACCACAACACTATAAGACTAGATATCAATTACAGGAAAAAAAACTATAAAATATACAAACACATGGAAGCTAAACAATACACTACTAAATAACCAAGAGATCACTGACGAAATCAAATAGGAAATCAAAAAATACCTAGAAAAAAATTAAAATGAAAACATGATGACCCAAAACCTATGGGATACAGCAAAAGCACTTCTAACAGGGAAGTTTATAGCAATACAATCCTACCTCAAGAAACAAGAAAAATCTGAAATAAACAACCTAACCTTACACTTAGAACAATTAGAGAAAGAAGAAGAAAAAAAATCCAAAGTTATCAGAAGGAAAGAAATCATAAAGATTAGATCAGAAATAAATGAAGAAAAAACTGAAGGAAACAATAGCAAAGATCAATAAAACTAAAAGCTGCTTCTTTGAGAAGATAAACAAAATTGATAAACCATTAGCCAGACTCATCAAGAAAAAAAGGGAAAAGACGCAAATCAATAGAATTACAAATGAAAAAGGAGAAGTAACAACTGACACTGCAGAAATACAAAGGATCATGAGAGATTACTACAAGCAACTCTATGCCAATAAAATGGACAACCTGAAAGAAATGGACAAACTCTTAGAAAAGCACACGTTCCGAGACTGAACCAGGAAGAAATAGAAAATATAAACAGACCAATCACAAGCACTGAAATTGAAACAGTGATTAAAAATCTTCCAACAAACAAAAGCCCAGGACCAGATGGCTTCACAGGTGAATTCTACCAAACATTTACAGAAGAGCTAACACCTATCCTTCTCAAACTCTTCCAAAATATAGCAGTTGGAGGAACACTCTCAAACTCGTTCTACAAGGCCACCAACACCCTGATACCAAAACCGGACAAAAATGTCACACAAAAAGAAAACTACAGGCCAATATCACTGATGAATATAGATGCAAAAATCCTCAACAAAATACTAGCAAACAGAATCCAACAGCACATTAAAAGGATCATACACCATGACCAAGTGCGGTTTATCCCAGGAATGCAAGGATTCTTCAATATATGCAAATCAATCAATGTGATACACCATATTAATAAACTGAAGGACAAAAACCTTCTCAATAGATGCAGAAAAAGCTTTCAACAAAATTCAACACCCATTAATGATAAAAACCCTACAGAAAGTAGGCATAAAGGGAACTTACCTCAACATAATAATGGGCATGTATGACAAACCCACAGCCAACATCATTCTCAATGGTGAAAAACTGAAAGCGTTTTCACTAAGATCAGGAACAAGACAAGGGTGCCCACTCTCACCACTATTTTGCAACATCATTTCGGAAGTTTTAGCCACAGCCATCAGAGAAGAAAAAAAATAAAAGGAATCCAAATTGGAAAAGAAGAAGTAAAACTGTCACTCTTAGCAGATGACATGATACTATACATACAGAATATTAAAGATGCTACCAGAAAGCAATTAGAGCTAATCAATGAATTTGGTGAAGCAGCAGGATACAAAATTAATGTACAGAAATCTCTAGCATTCCTATACACTAATGATGAAAAATCTGAAAGAGAAATTAAGGAAACACTCCCACTTACCATTGCAACACAAAGAATAAAATACCTAGGAATAAATGTATCTGAGGAGACAAAAGACCTGTATTCAGAAAACTATAAGACACTGATGAAAGAAATTAAAGATGATACAAACAGATGGAGAGATATACCATGATCTCGAATTGGAAGAATCAACATTGTGAAAATGACTATACTACACAAAGCAATCTACAGATTCAACGCAATCCATATGAAATTACCAACGGCATTTTTCACAGAACTAGAACAAAAAATTTCACAATTTGTATGGAAACATAAAAGAGCCCAAATAGCCAAATCAATCTTGAGAATGAAATATGGAGCTGGAGGAATCAGTCTCCCTGGCATCAGACTATACTACAAAGCTACAGTAATCAAGACAGTATGGTACTGGCACAAAAACATAAACATAGATCAACGGAATAGGATAGAAAGCCCAGAGATAAACTCACACACATATGCTCACCTTATCTTTGATAAAGGAGGCAAGAATATACAATGGAAGGAAAGACAGCCTCTTCAATAAGTGGTGCTGGGAAAACTGGACAGCTACATGTAGAAGAATGAAATTGGAATACTCCCTAACACCATACACAAAAATAAACACAAAATGGATTAAAGACCTAAATGTAAGGCCAGACACTATAAAACTCTTAGAGGAAAGCATAGGAAGAATACTCTATGACATAAATCACAGCAAGATCCTTTTTGACCCACCTCCTAGAAAAATGGAAATAAAAACAAAAATAAACAAATGGGACCTAATGAAATTTAAAAGCTTTTGCAGAGCAAAGGAAACCATAAACAGGAAGAAAAGACAACCCTCAGAATGGGAGAAAATATTTGCTAACAAAGCAAGTGACAAAGGATTAATCTCCAAAATTTACAAGCAGCTCATGCAGCTCAATATTAAAAAAAGAAAAGCAATCTAAAAGTGGGCAGGAGATCTAAACAGACATTTCTCCAAAGAAGATATACAGATTGCCAACAAAAACATAAAAGGATGCTCAACATCATTAATCATTAGAGAAATGCAAATCAAAACTACAATGAGGTATCACCTCACACTACTCAGAATGGCCATCATCAAAAACTCTACAAACAAGAAATGCTGGAGAGGGTGTGGAGATAAGGGAACCCTCTTGCACTGTTGGTGGGAATGTAAATTGATACAGCCACTATGGAGAACAGTATGGAGGTTCCTTACAAAACTAAAAATAGAACTACCATATGACCCAGCAACTCACTGCTGAGCATATACCTGAGAAAACCATCTTTCAAAAAGAGTCATGTACCACAATACTCATTATAGCACTATTTACAATAGCCTGGACATGGAAGCAACCCAAGTGTCCATGGACAGATAATAGATAAAGAAGATGTGGCACATATATACAATGGAATATTACTCAGCTATAAAAAGAAATGAAATTGAGTTTATTTGTCGTGAGGTGGATGGACCTAGAGTCAGTCATACAGAGTGAAGTAAGTCAAAAAGAGAAAAACAAATACTGTATGCTAACATATATATATGGAATCTTAAAAAAATATATTGTTGTCTTGAACCTACATGCAGGACAGGAATAAAGATGCAGACGTAGAGAATGGACTTGAGGACATGGAGGGGGGAAGGGTAAGCTGGGACGAAGTGAGAGAGTGGCATGGACATATATACACTACCAAATGTAAAATAGCTAGCTAGTGGGAAGCAGCCACATAGCACAGGGAGATCAGCTCTGTGCTTTGTGTCCACCTAGAGGGGTGGGATAGGGAGGGTGAGAGGGAGATGTAAGAGGAAGGAGATATGGTAGTATATGTATTCGTACAGCTGATTCACTTTGTGATACAGCAGAAACCAACACACCATTGTAAAGCAATTATACTCCAATAGAGATGTTAAAAAAAAAAGGACATATGAAAAAGCAACTATGGTGAGAGGACATTTAGACTATAAATGTCCACAGTTTGTGAGGACTATTCGAGTGTTTGGTTTGGATAAGGCCACTCTTCCCTGATCTAAATAGTTCTCCAAAGACCTTGGGGCATTAGCTCCTGCCATGGTAAAGGCGACTCTTGTACTGGCATTGGCGAAAGCCGGCGTAGCAGTCCCACGAAGACAATCATCTTGCCCACTAACACCACCACATCATTCCCTAGCAACGTGCCCTAGCAACTGGGATGTTTTCACTTTTGTTTGCCTGGTGGATGGTTAAGCAATCTCACCCCAGGAACCGACTTGATAAAGTACACCTCGAGCTAAATTTGGACTTTTATCCCTTCATCTCCCCTTGTAAGGAACAATAGTTTAATTAAACTATCATTGATTTGGAGTATGTTATTTCTTTAGTGGCTTGTTAAGACACTATTCTGTATACTACTAGCTTGTGAAATTATTGTAAGTCCCACAGTACACCTGTGTTAAATAAAATATCAGCACACTGTCTCTGTCTCTGAGAATAATTTACCACCCTCAAATCAGACAGACAACAAATACATGAAAAAGAAAAAAAAAATGTAATTTTGGGATAAAGGAACCACAATGCTTTTAGTGGAAATGAAACATTTGAGCCATTTTTATAAAAGCATTTCTTTCACTTTTGGTGGGATAATCAACCGGAATGGCAGTTATGAAAAGGCAATTTGGCAATCTTAAACCAAACGGCATTGAGAGTCTCTTGAACTCAGCAATTTCACTTCTAAGAACCCATTCTATAGAAACACTAAATGTTTCGCATATGTAAGTTCCATCAGTGTGCCTGCTTCTGCACCGTCTAAGGATAATCAGATTAGGCATGAAAGGCTTGATCCAGCAGCTCCATGGCATCAACCAAACCCCTCAATACTCTAATTACATAAAATAAAACAAAAATAAATATGTCAAATTCCTATTAATTTTAATGGCATCATTCCTGTTGCTTTTAGTGGCATCATCATCATCATTTTGAATCATCTTCTCAGGAACAAATAGGCCTGTATCTTTCTTGAGAGCCTGGGTTATCAGGTCCATTTTCTTCTGCTACTATCAAAGTGTGTGTGTACTTTCTAATACAACGGTACAAAGAATTAGCATTAGGGACTTTTCTGTAGTTCAATCTACTAAGAAATATAGGCTGCAGTGATGAGAATATAGCAAACACTGTGAGAACTTACAATATCTGTGAGGAGATTCTCAAAAGAATATAATAGAGTCTCTTGTGAACCTAGTAAATGACAGAGCTCTTAAACCCTATAATATATTGCCTCACTCACCTGGATGTTATTTTAAAAGCAGTATACACACACAGAGGTTATTTTACAGGGTCTATAACTATGTTACAGCCCTCTCCTACATCCCCCTCCTGACAGTTTTTCCTAATTCCTCATCTTTCACATAGAAAACCCACATTTTTACTTCCAAAAATTTGATTTCTCTTTTTCCTCTCAGCTGAAGACGCCTGCTTTCTCTTGATGCAAAAGGGAAATATTTGTAATGCACCTTAAAAATGGATGACAGCTAAAACTGAGATTCTACCCCCCCCCAAAAAAAAATTAGCAGCTGTGGAAGCATATCAGAGTCTCCTTATTGGTAAAATGGGCATAACTGAGGTATCTGCCTCATAAATGAAAGAGAGGATTAAATGAAGTCATGCACACACGATAGGCCCTCAGGAAGAAATGACTCTTACTGTCATTTTAAGTAGTGTTACATTAATAGCTTCACTTGGAGAAAATGCCCTTGCCTCTTTCTTGACTATCTTTTCATTTACCCAACCCATAGAATTCCTAGAGGGAATAGAGCTGTAAACAATCTGTATTTGTTTCTACTTCTTCCCCCCATTCCCATAATTTCTAAACAAATAAACTCTTTAAACATATTTCAGGAGAAGTTGTGGAGGGGGAATGCCCTCCTAAGTAGGGTCAACACCATCTGTGGAGAATGAACAGAAGGAGTTTAGGCCCATGCCAATATCATGTTCATTGCAGACGTCTAAATTAGGCTTCTTGTCTGTAGAGGGGAAGGTCACCTGCTTGTCTCTTCAACTTCCTGCCCCTCACAAACCAGGCACAAGCCAGGCAGCCACCAGACCCTATATAATCCCTCCAAATCCTTATACCTTACCTCCCTGACTACCTGAGGAGTTGCTCCTTCTTTGCACAAACTGCTCACACAAACTTAAATAAGGCAGAGTCATATTCCAAGTTTCATCAGCACAACATTCATACTTTTAAGTATGTCCCAAATATTCAGAAATATTTTACAGGAGAAATATATCATCTTTCAAGAATGATTTTCTTTGATGGAGTCCAATGGTCCAATGTAAATATTGTGTGTATATATATATATATATATATATATATATATATATATATCTTTTTACATCTTTATTGGAGTATAATTGCTTTACAATGGTGTGCTAGTTTCTGCTCTATAACAAAGTGAATCAGTCACACATATACATATGTTCCCATAACTATGGTGTATTTTTTAATATTCATAGAATATAGTATACTAAGTTAAATACTTAGTGTCCTGTCAAATTCATTCATTTCTTTAAGGTTATTACTACAACTGAGGTAGTCCTCTGCTTATCTCAATTTTTTCTTCCTTCTTCTAACTTTGAATTAAATCCCCATCTCTTCAAAGATTTTGGCTTGTAGAGATATGAACCAATAACCATTTAAACAGCCAGTCTAGCAGGCTCTCACACACTCCTACATTAATAAATAGGAAACTGAATCTAAGGGAAGGGTCCTGAGTTTGGGGTGGGGAGTGGAAAGTGGCTTCCGGAGTCAGAGATAAAAACCCTGCTTCTATCTGTTGACAAGTTTCTCAACTTCTATGAGCAACATTTTACAGTCTGTACAACATGGCTAATATTTGCATCAATGTTATCAGGCTGTTCTGAGGACTAAATGAGAAAGCAAATGTCAATCACTGAGCACCATACCTGGTTTACAATAAGGACTCAATTTATTGTCATCTTCAGCAACTGTGTAAGGTCATGGAAATAGCTGGAAAAAATATTCAAGAGATACTTGTTCTCACTTAGGTTTATCACTGACAACCTCTTTGGGGTTAGCTACTTTCCTTCCCTAGACTTCAATTTCCTCAGTCATACATGTGAATGGTTAGACCAATGTTTTTTTTTTTTTTTTTTTTTTTTTTTCAATTTAAAAATACTTTATTACTAAAAAAATGCTTGCATCGTCTCATCATAACCTTTTTGCTGGTGGAGGGTCTTGCCTCCATGTTGCTGGCTGCTGACTGTAGACCAATGTTTTTGGAATTTTTAAAACTTGAAGTATAGTTGCTGTATGATAGACCAATTTTTTTGAGTTATTTCAGCTTTAAAATTCTCACTTCAATTGAACCTTTTTTTTTTACTGATTCAGAGTCAACAGGGTGAACATCAGTGATGATCCTTTTATTCTTTTTACACATTTATTGGAACAAACACTGTTAAAGACTAGGAAAATCACCCTGAAAAGAATGTCATTGTACTTGCCAGTAATGTAGTGTTGACAAACGTAAATAACCAGGGAGTTATGACGCAATGTGATTCATACTCTAATAAGGGAACTTCAAGGTGCTGGTCAGGGGAGAGGGCGGAAAGAGTTCAGGGTGGTCTCCTAGCAGAAGTAACATCCAAACTGAGAATTGAGGACTGATATGTAGGAGTTACTCTCAAAACCTGGGGATAGGGACTGCCCTGGTGGCTCAGTGGCTAAGAATCCACCTGCCAATGCAGGGGACATGAGTTCGATCCCTGGTCGGGAAGATCCCACATGCCACGGAGCAACTAAGCCCGTGTGTCACAAGTACTGAGCCTGCACTCTACAGCCTGTAAGCCACAACTACTGAAGGCTGTGTGTGCTAGGGCCCACATGCCGCAACCACTGAGCCTGTATGCTGCAACTACTGAAACCTGCGCACCTAGAGCCCGTGCTCTGCAACAAGAGAAGCCACCGCAATGAAAAGCCCGCACACTGCAACAAAGAGTAGCCCCCGCTCGCCGCAACTACGGAAAGCCTGTGCGCAGCAATGAAGACCCAACGCAGCCAAAAACAAACAAACAAAAAACAACAACAACAACAACAAAAAAAACCCGGGGATAACCACAGTGTGGATCACTGCTTGTCTCTTCTTTAGTTGACCCAAGGTTATTTGCCTTGTGTCTGCTCTACCTCCATCTTTCCTTGATTTTCTCTTGCCAGCCGTATTTTGTGAGTGTGAGTGTCTGACTGTACTCCCAATTTGTTGCATTTAATTTGCTGTGGGAAATGAAATCAAATGACTAATTTCCCTAAATTGTGTATTTTTAAAAAATGAGTTTTAAAAAGAATGCATTTTGGGGACTATTCAACAACTTTTGTTTTACTTTAAAAAACAGTTTGCACTGTTAGTATACTATATCACTGACCTCCAGATAAGTGTTTATTCTTTTTTTTTTAAGACTAGGTGGAGAGACAGAGAAAAGCAAATACAGAATTATTACAAGGATTTGTTTTAGGTAAAAATTAGAAATTAAAGAGCCACACTTAATTTTCTTGAAAAAAAAATATTCCTGACACACATTCCCTAATATTCTATAACAATGCCTAGGGGAAGTATTAGGAACTTAACGTCTAAATTAATACAATAAGAAAAAAAGCCTCATAAAAATTCTATCACAGAAGGTAGAATTTTGCTTTTAAAGAGGATAGATGAGAAACATCTACAAGGCCTTTCACAGTAGTAATTTTCACTAAGAATCGGGCAAATCAGAATAGAAACACAGCCAGAGAATTAACAGTAACAAGACAAAGCCAGCCTTGACTGCAAAGTGCACATCATACATTTGGGTTTGAAAAAATACTTACTTTGGGGGATGTTTTTATTGCTTTTTTTTTACCTTTAATTGGATTCAACTTAATTAGCAGACTACCTAAATTTCAGATATTTTCTGCTAGATGAATTACTGGGTTATAATTTTTGAAATAACTCTCCATCATTTTTCTTCAGTCACCTAAGAGAAAATGAGAATGTGATGTATTTAACTACTACATACTTTGCTTTTAAAAATACCCCACAGGGGCTTCCCTGGTGGCGCAGTGTTTGAGAATCTACCTGCTAATGCAGGGGACACAGGTTCGAGCCCTGGTCTGGGAGGATTCCACATGGCGCGGAACAACTAGGCCCGTGAGCCACAACTACTGAGCCTGTGCATCTGGAGCCTGTGCTCCACAACAAGAGAGGCCACCATAGTGAGAGGCCCGCACACCGCGATGAAGAGTGGCCCCCGCTTGCCACAACTTAGAGAAAGCCCTCGCAGAGAAACGAAGACGTAACACAGCAAAAATAAATTAATTAATTAATAAACCCCTACTCCCAACATCTTCTTTAAAAAAAATTTTTTTAACAGATATGCCCTTTTTAAAAAAAAAACAAAAAAAAAACCCCCACAAAATTTGTAAAGTAGAAGACATTGTAGCTATGTATTTCATGACTACAATATTTAGAACATACAGGACATTTAAAAAAGGAATGTAAAATAAATCAGTACAAATTAATTATCTTGAAGTTTTATATAACTCTAGCTTTATAATGTAATTTTTAAGGGAACAGATTTCAAGATCCACTAATTATTTTGTTACTGGGATCAAAAGTCCTTCAGGAATTCTTCTCAGAATGGACTTGGGACATGCTCAATGAACATCTTTCTTTTTCTACAGCATTAAAGCAGCTTTGGCATCAAAACCTTGGATTTGAGGTTGAAACTTATCAAAGTGTTTCTGAAACCCCCAGGTCAACTCACCAGAAGCCACTGCAAAAACAGCATGGACAAACACATAGAAGCCTCAACTGCCCAAGATTCTATCAAACAAAATACCACTGAAACAAGAACATAGTAAGAAAGTATAAAATACACAGGGAAACTCGCCATCATTGGTGAGAGTTAGACATAATAGGATGGTTAAAACCCCCAAGAACTTCAGATAACAGGAAATCTAAAGAGAATATAAAATAACTCTAAGGCAATTGAAAACACCAGCCATTATGAAATAGAAAAGAACAAGAAATTGAGAGAAATAGGATACTAAAGAATAACTAATGAATACCTAAAGACAAATAATAAAATTACTGAAATTTAAAATTTAACAGACAGTTTTATAACCACCAGGTCAGCAAAAATTAGAAAAGCTGCCAATTATAAGTGTTGGTAAGGTTGTGGAAGAATGGAGAATGGAAACTCATATACTCCAGGTTAGAAATACAAATAGGTACAACCACATGGAAACAAATTGCTATTACCTAGTAAATGGAAGATGTTCATATTCATTTATCCAAAGCAATTCTGCAATTCTACTCCTAATCAAATACCTTAGAGAAACCCTTGCTTTCTACAATAAGATTTGTACAAGAATTTCTATACAAGTATAATCAACAAGAGAATTGAAAAATTGTGGTGTACTTACACAACACAATACTATACAGTAAAGAAAAAGGAATAAACAGATATCAATATGAATGGATATCAGGAAAAAACACTTTAGAGGAAAAAGTCAAGTTGCCAAACAAGGTATGGCTCCTTTTTATAAAAAGTCAAAAATGTTTAAAACTAGTTACTCTATTATTTAGTCATAATTATGCAGTGACTTTTTTTTTTTTTGGCGGTACGCAGGCCTCTCACTGTTGTGGCCTCTCCCATTGTGGAGCACAGGCTCCAGACACAAAGGCTCATT
The DNA here is from genome assembly GCF_964341445.2 of Mesoplodon mirus. Classification (NCBI taxonomy): domain Eukaryota; kingdom Metazoa; phylum Chordata; class Mammalia; order Artiodactyla; family Ziphiidae; genus Mesoplodon; species Mesoplodon mirus. The sequence continues at coordinate 14,860 of NW_028294935.1, read as the reverse complement.
GGCCATGACTCATGGACCCAGCTGCTCCATGGCATGTGGGATCTTCCCGGACCGGGGCACGAACCCGTATCCCGTGCATCGGCAGGCGGACTCTCAACCACTGCGCCACCAGGGAAGCCCAGTGACATTTTTAAAAGTCAAATAATATTAAGTTCATGAAGAGATCAAACTTTGCCTGATTCCAAAATAAAAAATATACAAAAAATTATATTTCAAGGGAAAAATAAGTTTATTAAGGTATACTTAAATAAGTCTCATTTCCATTTTTTCTCTACCTGTACCCATTTGTCTCCTGTAGCTGATCTTCTTTTGGGGCGATGGGGGTAGTTTCTAGTTTATGCCTCTGGTATCTGATACACAAAAGGCAGCATACTATATCTAACATTTTATTTATCTACTGTGTCAATTAGGGCTCTCCAGAGAAACAGAACCAATAGGATACATAAAGTGGGGAGGCTGGAAATTCAGGAAAGAGTTGATGTTACAGGCTTGAGTCTGAAATCTGCAGGACAGGCCAGCAGGTTGGAAACTCAAGCAGGATTTCTGTGTTGCAGTCTGGAGGCAGAATTCCTTCTCTGAAACCTGTGTTTTGCTCCAATGGCCTTCAACTGACTGGATGAGGCTCACCTGCATTCTGGAAGATAATCTGCTTTACTCAAGGCCAACTGACTATAAATGTTAATCATGTCTACAAAATGCCTTCACAGCTACATCTAGACTAGTGTTTGACCAAACAAGTGGGTACCACAGCCTAGCCAAGATACCATATAAAATGAACTGTCTCATCTACCTACCTTCCTATCATTCTTACTTTTCCATTTGACAATATAGCTTGGAAATGTTTCCATATCTGTGGTCACGTATGTCAGGTACTTTCCTTCATTTTTCAGATGGCAGCTTAACACTCCATTGTATAGATATATCATTTATTCAACCAGATGGATCTATTTTTTGTTTCATAATTATGGTACAATAAAAAAATCTTGCACATATGTTTTATATTTGTTCCAGCATATTTTAGGAATAGATGCCTAAAATTCATTTCTCAATTTGCCATTGAGAAAACACATAATTTTCTTTGTTGTCATCAAATTTCCCCTCCATAGGGCTCAGATCTATAAGCAATCTGCCCAGCAAAGGGTGAGGATGGAGTGGGAAAGGGGAATAGGTGAAGGTACCCAGGATTTAACTTGGCAGGTAAGGCCTACCCTGTTGATTTGGTGGAACAGCAAAGATTTTTAAGAAGTGGCAGCCTTTGATTACCTTCTCACTATCTTGCTCTTCTAGTGCATGAACTGTGCTCTAACATCTGGTTATCACTGTATGCTCAAGTTATGTGTCAACAATTACATGTCTTAAAAATTGAGAAGCAACACCATCAGATGTGTTTGAGGGAAGAGTCTATTCTTTTGTTAGCATTTTAGTGACTCTCTCATCATTCCTTAGGAGCTGTCATAAATGGTCAGCAGGTTCACACTCAGTACACAGTGACAGAGTCACCCTCCCCCAATGGGTCATCAAGTTTGGACACTGAGTTCCCTACACAACCATGGCCAGCTGAACTTTATGGATGTTCTTTGGCGATGACCCAAAGACACATAGGATACCCAGATCCTTGAGTAAAATCAGGGAGAGGGAAGGTGACTCAAAACTTAGCAGTTGGAAAGTGGGTCTCAGAGTTAAATTCAGTTTGACACAGAGAAATGAACTGATGTGCTATTTCTTATACTGAGGAATGTGAAACAAAATTCATACACATTACACATAAATGAATTTCAACGATGTATTAGGGAATAATTCATCTAATAATAAAACTATAAGTTCCCAATTTTCTCCAAACCTTATTTTTAAAAGAACTTTATTTGAACTATTAAATATATGTTTGATTTCAGCAGAAAAGGACAATTTGTCTCATATATGGCATGACAATTACATTTCCGACCTGGCCAAGCAGTTGTTCCACTTAGAGACGTGGAAGGACTTAATGATCTTTCAAAGCCCCCTAGAATACAAAGAATGACATCTTTGCAAATATATTTCAGTGCAAGGTTTTTGTACCAAATGCTGAAGCTAGACGGAATTGATACCATCTTTTCAGTAGACATTATTCCACCAATGCTTTCTATTTAAGAAATAGAAATGGCTGGATGCCCCATGCCAAACAAGTAGCAAGACAGGAACACAACACCACCCACTAGCAGAGAGGCTGCCTAAAATCATACTAAGTTCACAGACAGCCCAAAACACACCACCGGATACAGCCCTGCTCACCAGGAAGTCAAGATACAGCCCTACCCACCAGAACACAGGCACCAGTCCCCTCCACCAGGAAGCCTACACAAGCCACTGAACCAACCACACCCACTGGGGACAGACAACAAAACGACAGTAACTACGAATGTGCAGACTGAAAACAGGGGACCCAAAATACAGTAAGTTCAACAAAATAAGAAGAAAGAGAAATATGCAGCAGATGAAGGAGCAAGGTAAAAACCCACCAGACCAAACAAAAGAAGAGAAAATAGGCAGTCTACCTGAAAAAGAGTTCAGAATAGTGATAGTAAAGATGATCCAAAATCTTGGAAATAGAATAGAGAAAATGAAAGAAATATTTAACAAGGACCCAGAAGAACTAAAGAGCAAACAAACAACGATGAACAACACAATAAATGGAATTAAAAATCCTCTAGAAGGAATCAATAGCAGAATAACTGAGGCAGAAGAACGGATAAGTGACCTAGAAGATAAAATAGTGGAAATAACTACCACAGAGCAGAATAAAGAAAAAAGAATGAAAAGAATTGAGGACAGTCTCATTGACCTCTGGGACAACATTAAATGCACCAACATTCGAATTTTAGGGGTCCCAGAAGAAGAAGAGAAAAAGAAAAGGTCTGAGAAAATATTTGAAGAGATTATAGATGAAAACTTCCCTAACATGGGAAAGGAGATAGTCAGTCAAGTGCAGGAAGCACAGAGAGTCCCATATAGGATAAATCCAAGGAGAAAAACATCAAGACACATATTAATCAAATTATCAAAAATTAAATACAAAGAAAAAATATTAAAAGCAGCGAGGGAAAAACAGCAAATAACATACAAGGGAAACCCCATAAGGTTAACAGCTGATCTTTCAACAGAAACTCTGCAACAGAGACCCTAGAAGAAGGGACTGGTAGGACATACTTAAAGTGATGAAAGGGAAAAAGCTACAATCAAGATTACTCTACCTAGCAAGGATCTCATTCAGATTCGATGGAGAAATTAAAACTTTTACAGACAAGAAAAGCTAAGAGAATTCAGCACCACCAAACCAGCTTTACAACAAATGCTAAAGGAACTTCTCTAGGCAGGAAACACAAGGAAAAGACCTACAATAACAAACCCCAAACAATTAAGAAAATGGAAATAGGAACATACATATCGATAATTACCATAAATGTAAATGGATTAAATGCTCCCACCAAAAGACACAGATTGTCTGAATGGATACAAAAACAAGACCTGTATATATGCCGTCTACAAGAGACACACTTCAGTCCTAGGGACACATACGGACTGCAAGTGAGGGGATGGAAAAAGATATTCCATGCAAATGGAAACCAAAAGAAGGCTGGAGTAGCAATACTGATCTCAGATAAAACAGACTTTAAAATAAAGACTATTAAAAAGAGACAAAGAAGGACACTACATATTGATCAAGGGATCAATCCAAGAAGAAGATATAACAATTGTACATATTTATGCACCAAACATAGGAGCACCTCAGTACAGAAGGCAAGTGCTAACAGCCATAAAAGGGGAAATCAACAGTAACACAATAACAGTAGGGGACTTTAACACCCCCCTTTACCAATGGACAGATCTTCCAAAGTGAAAATAAATGAGGAAAGACAAGCTTTAAAAGGCACAGTAGACCAGACAGACTTAATTGATGTTTATAGGACATTCCATCCAAAACAACAGAATACACTTTCTTCTCAAGGGCTCATGGAACATTCTGCAAGATAGATCACATCTTGGGTCACAAATCAAGCCTCGGTAAATTTAAGAAAATTGAAATTGTATCAAGTATCTTTTCCAACCACAATGCTATGAGACTAGTCATCAATTACAGGGAAAAAACTGTATAAAATACAAACACACGGATGCTAAACAATATGCTACTAAATAGCCAAGAGATCACTGAAGAAATCAAAGAGGTAATCAAAAAGCATATAGAAACAAATGACAATGAAATCACGATGACCCAAAACCTTTGCGAATGCAGCAAAAGCAGTTCTAAGAAGGATGTTTATAGCAATACAATCCTACCTCAAGAAACAAGAAACATCTCAAATAAACAACCAAAACTTACACCTAAAGCAATTAGAGAAAGAAGAACAAAAAAACCCCAAAGTTAGCAGAAGGAATCATAAAGATCAGATCAGAAGTAAATGAAAAAGAAATGAAGGAAACAATAGCAAAGATCAATAAAACTAAAAGCTGGTTCTTTGAGAAGATAAACAAAATTGATAAACCATTAGCCAGACTCATCAAGAAAAAAAGGGAGAAGACTCAAATCAATAAAATTACAAATGAAAAAGGAGAAGTAACAACTGACACTGCAGAAATACAAAGGATCATGAGATTACTGCAAGCAACTCTATGCCAATAAAATGGACAACCTGGAAGAAATGGATAAATTCTTAGAAAAGTACAACCTTCCAAGACTGAACCAGGAAGAGACAGAAAATATGATCAGACCAATCACAAGCACTGAAATAAATATGTGATTAAAAATCTTCCAACAAACAAAAGCCCATGACCAGATGGCTTCACAGGTGAATTCTACCAAACATTTACAGAAGAGCTAACACCTATCCTTCTCAAACTCTTCCAAAATATAGCAGAGGGAGGAACACTCCCAAACACATTCTACGAGGCCACCATCACTCTGATACCAAAACCAGACAATGATGTCACCAAGAAAGAAAACTACAGGCCAATATCACTGATGAACATAGATGCAAAAATTCTCAACAAAATACTAGCAAACAGAATCCAACAGCACGTTAAAAGGATCATACACCATGACCAAGTGGTGTTTATCCCAGGAATGCAAGGATTCTTCAATATATGCAAATCAGTCAATGTGATACACCATATTAACAAGTTGAAGGAGAAAAACCATATGATCATCTCAATAGATGCAGAGAAAGCTTTCAACAAAATTTAACACCAATTTATGATGAAAACTCTCCAGAAAGTAGGCATAGAGGGAACCTACCTCAATATAATAAAGGCCATATATGACAAACCCACAGCCAACATCATTTTCAATGTTGAAAAACTGAAACCATTTCCACTAAGATCAGGAACAAGACAAGGGTGCCCACTCTCACCACTCTTATTCGACATAGTTTTGCAAGGTTTAGCCACAGCACTCAGAGAAGAAAAAGAAATGAAAGGAATCCAAATCGGAAAAGAAGTAAAGCTGTCAGTGCAGATGACATGATACTATACGTAGAGAATCCTAAAGATTTCAGCAGAAAACTACTAGAGCTAATCAATGAATTTGGTAAAGTAGCAGGATACAAAAGTAATGCACAGAAATCTCTTGCGTTCCTATACACTAATGATGAAAAATCTGAAAGAGAAATTAAGAAAGCACTCCCATTTACCATTGCAACAAAAAGAATAAAATACCTAGGAATAAAGCTACCTAAGGAGACAAAAGACCTGTATTCAGAAAACTATAAGACACTTATGAAAGAAATTAAAGACGATACAAACAGAGAGAGGGATATACCATTTCCTTGGATTGGAAGAATTAACATTGTGATAATGACTGTACTACACAAAGCAATCTACAGATTCAATGCAATCCGTATCAAACTACCACTGGCATCTTTCACAGAACTAGAACAAAAAATTTCACAACTTGTATGGAACACAGAAGACCCTGAAGAGCCAAAACAATCTTGAGAAAAAAAAAATGCAGCTGGAGGAATCAGGCTCCCTGACATCAGACTATGCTACAAAGCTATAGTAATCAACAGTAGCTGATTGTAGTATCAGTAGCTGTCTGTAGTATCATACAGACAGTATGGTAATGGAACAAAAACAGAAATATCGATCAATGCAACAGGATAGAAGGCCCAGAGATAAACTCAGGCACATATGCTCACCTTACCTTTGACAAAGGAGGCAAGAATATACAATGGAAGGAAAGACAGCCTGTTCGATAAGTAGTGATGGGAAACCTGGAGAGCTACATGTAAAAGAATGAAATTAGAACACTTCCTAACACCATACACAAAAATAAACTCAAAATGGGTTAAAGACCTAAATATAAGGACAGACACTATAAAACAGAGGAAAACATAGGCAGAACACTCTATGACATAAATCACAGCCAGATCCTTTTTGACCCATGTCCTAGAGAAAGGGGAATAAAAATAACAATAAACAAATGGGATCTAAAGAAACTTAAAAGCTTTTGCACAACAAAGGAAACCATAAACAGGACAAAAAGACAACCTTCAAAATGGGAGAAAATATTTGCAAATGAAGCAACTGACAAAGGATTAATCTCCAAAATATACAAGCAGCACATGCAGCTCAATATCAAAACAACAAACAACGCAATCCAGAAATAGGTGGAAGACCTATATAGACATTTCCCTTAAGAAGTTTTACAGATTGCCAACAAACACAGGAAAGGATGCTCAACATCACTAATCATTAGAGAAATACCAATCAAAACCACAATAAAGTATCACCTCACACCAGTCAGAATGGCCATCATCAAAAAATGTACAAACAATAAATGCTGGAGAGGGTGTGGAGATAAGGGAACCCTCTTGCATTGTTGGTGGGAATGTAAATTGATACACTCATTATGGAGAACAGTATGGAGGTTCCCTAAAAAACTAAAAATAGAACTACCATTTGACCCAGCAATCCCACTACTGGGTATATACCCAGAGAAAACCATAATTCAAAAAGAGACACGTACCACAATGTTCATCGCAGCACTATTTACAACAGCCAGGACACGGAAACAACCTGAGTGTCCACTGCCAGATAAATGGATAAAGAAGATGTAGCAGGGCTTGCCTGGTGGTGCAGTGGTTGAGAGTCCGCCTGCCGATGCAGGGGACACGGGTTCGTGCCCCGGTCTGGGAAGATCCCACATGCCGTGGAGCGACTGGGCCCGTGAGCCATGGCCATTGAGCCTGCGCGTCCGGAGCCTGTGCTCCACAATGGGAGAGGCCACAACAGTGAGAGGCCCACATACCGCAAAAAAAAAAAAGAACAGATGTAGCACATATGTACAATGGAATATTACTCAGTCATAATAAGAAACGAAACTGAGTTATTTGTAGTGAGGTGGATGGACCTAGAGTCTGTCATACAGAGTGAAGTAAGTCAGAAAGATAAAAACACATATATATGGAATCTAAAAAGAAATGGTCCTGATGAACCTAGGGGCAGGACAGGAATAAAGACACAGACGTAGAGAATGGACTTGAGGACACAGAGAGGGGGGAGGGTAAGCTGTGATGAAGTGAGAGAGTAACACTGACATATATACACTACCAAATGTAAAATAGATAGCTAGCGGGAAGCAGCTATACAGCACATGGAGATCAGCTCGGTGCTTTATGACCACCTAGAGGGGTGGGATAAGGAGGGTGGGAGGGAGGTGATATGGAGATATATGTATACATATAGCTGATTCACTTTGTTATACAGCAGAAACTAACACAGCATTGTACAGCAGTTATGCTCTAATAAAGATGTTAAAACAAAACATTCTTGCTTTCCTGAAACCCACACTTTTGTTGGTAAGACAGATATTAATCAAATATAACCCTACCCATGAATGCATTAAAAAATTGGGATGAGTGCCCTTTAAAGAAAAGAGTTAGGTTGTATTTGAGCATGTAAAAAAGAAAACTGGCCCAATAGTAGGTATCGGGAAAGCTTCCCTGAGTAGGTGACACTTGAGCTGAGATAAGGTTAAGTAGTACATTAATTCTCTCTTCCAATTTAATCCTCACCACAACACAATGAGATAGTGTTACTGTTATTCCCTATTTCGACATTAGGAAAACTGAGACTTAGAGGTTCAAGAACCTTCCCTAGTTCTCAGAACTGATAAGCAGACGGATTCATACCCAGGATTCTCCAACTCCTGAGGTCACCTGCAATGTACATACAGTGTGGCAGTGTTTCTCAAAGCATGAGCCCATTTAACACCACCTCTGGGTGGTGAGGTTACAAATAATTTAGATTTTCTTTCTTGCAGGTTGAAAATGTCATTTTTAATACTCAGGATGCCTTTGTATTATAAATATACTTACAGGTATATGTATGCATATATTTACATGTACATGTAAATGTGCGTATATATACAGACATACATGCCATGTCAGGGTCACTGCTGTGTCACCATCATTTCACCGCTCTTCTAAACCTATGCTCCATCTATTACTAGCTCATCCCTAGAACTGCTGTCTAGAATATCACCCCATCTTCTGAGAGAATTATGTTGCTTCTGAATATCAAGTTTCCTCCTATCCACAGTTTCTCAAAACATTAGCTTTGAGTTGCAAGGTAATATTTCCATTTGTATTGAAAATAACCATCAAAAAGCATGTAGCACAATTATTAGAGAAATGCAAATCAAAACTACAATGAGGTACCACCTCAGACTGGTCAGAATGGCCATCATTAAAAAATCCACAAATAACAAATGGCGGAGAGGTCGTGGAGAAAAGGGAACCCTCCTACACTGTTGGTGGGAATGTAAATTGGTGCAGCCACTATGGAAAACAGTAGTATGGAGGTTCCTCAAAAAACTAAAAATAGAGCTGCCATATGATCCAGCAATCCTACTCTTGGGCACATATCTGGAGAAAACCTTAACTCAAAAAGATACATGCACCCCCATGTTTAAAGCAGCACTATTCACAATAGCCAAGACATGGAAACAACCTAAATGTCCACTGACAGAGAAATGGATAAAGATGATGTGGTACATATACACAATGGAAAATTACTCAGCCATCAAAAAGAATGACATAATACCACTTGCAGCAACATGGATGGACCTAGAGGTTACCATACTAAGTGAAGTCAAGTCAGACAGAGAAAGACAAATATCATATATCACTGATATGTGGAATCTGAAATATGACACAAATGAACTTATCTAGGAAACAGAAACATACTCACAGCCATAGAAAACAGACTTGTGGTTGCCAAGGGGGAGGTATGTTGGGGGAGGGATGCTTTGGGAGTTTGGGATTAGCAGATGTAAACTGTTTTATGTAGAATAGATAAACAACAAGCTCCTACTGTGTAGCACAGGGAACTATATTCAATATCCTTGGATAAACTATATTGAAAAAGAATATATATATAACTGAATCACTGCTGTACAGTACAAATTAACACAGCATTGTAAATCAATTATACTTCAATGAAATAAATTTAAAAGAAAAAACAAGCAGCACAAGAATACTACGGTTTACCAAAGAACTAAGGTTGCTAACAAAAAAAATGATCACATGTGAATCAGAGGCTAGCTCCTAAATCCAAAACACACCCATTTGAAAGTTAACCATATAGTCAAATAAATTATTTTCATATTATTTAAAACAAATGAATGTTGTTTCACTGAACTTTTTACAAACTTGATTCAGCAAAATCATGTTCTATGTTAACATAGCTTCAGACAAGTTTTCCCCTCTGATTTCATCCTAGTTTCTTAAGGAAATACAGAATGTGCTTTCTCAAGGAGAGGAACACCTCATTCAAAACAGCAATGCACTATTTTCAACTTTCTGACAATACAGTTTTCAGAATGCTTGCTCTGATGGTCAGCCCTACCAGATATATTTCCCTTAAAAATTTCTCCATGGAGGATTAAGAGATACAGACTATTATGTATAAAATAAGCTACAAGGATAAATTGTATACCACAGGGAATATAGCCAATATTTTATAATAACTATAAATGCAGTATAACATTTAAAAATTGTGAATTGCTGTATTGTACACTTGTAACTTATATAATATTGTACATCAACTATACTTCAATAAAATTTTCCCATGTATATTATTCAAGAAGTCCATTGCTTATAAATACAGACCCCTGGACCTATAAGGCCCACTGCCTTCCCTCAGCAGGAGCTGCTGTCCTAAATGAACCCTCCTGGCAGCCTGCCCTGCTCCCACCCACCAGGCTCCACACGTCCCTGCTTCAACAGAGATGCCCCATCTTCTGTGCAACGTTTCTTTGAAGAAAAGTTATGTGAGTAAAAACGTTTGAAAACAGCTCATCAGAACCAACTCCTTTATTTATCAGATGAGGAAAAACTAGCTCACAGTGTGCCACAGCTCATGGAGTACAGCTTCCTGCATGATGAAGAACACCAGGCCCCAGGCCCCCTGACCCTCAATCCAGGACAGTGAGTGTATTCGTTTCCATTGCTGCTATAACAAATTAGCACAACCTTAGTGGTTTAAAAACACCACAAGTTTATTATCTTACACTTCTGGAGGTCAGAATTCTGACATGGGTCTCACAAGGCTGTGTTCCTTCCTAAAGGCTCTAGGGGAGAATGTCTTCTTGCTTTTCTCAGCTTCTAGAGGCTGTCTGCCTTCCTTGGCTTGCGGTTCCTTCCTCCAACTTCACTAGAAGCCAGTGACATTGGGTCTAGTCCTGTTCATGCTGCTGTCTCTCTGGTTCTCTCTTCCATAGTCCTATCTCCCTCTGACCACAGCCAGGAAACGTTTTCCACTTTTGAAAACTCATGGGATTAGATCGGGCTCACCTAGACAATCCAGAATAATCTTCCCATCGTAAGGTCCTTAATTTAATCACATCTGCACAATCCCTTTTGCTATGTAAAGGGACATTCATAGGTTCTGGGATTTAAGATGCTGACATCTTTGGGGAGCCATTATTCTGCCTACTACAGTGAGTATCAATATTATTTTCTGTCCTAGCAGGACTGACAGACACAGCACACTCTTTAACACCAACTTGCCAAGGCAACGATTCCCAAGCATAGAAATGCACACCCCCAGAGAAGTCCATAAGGATGGGGGTAGAGATGAAAGAGGAAAACCATTTTTCAAAGGTTTTCGGGGGTTGGTTTCGTTTTATTTTGTTTTTTACATCACAGATGCCCTCTATTTCACACATGGTACAAACTCTTAACACAGTGATTATACCAACATTCCTTTTTGTATATTCTCATAGAGTTTAAATTATATGCAAGAGACATTTTACTGCTATGGGGTATATAACTAAGGCAAGAAAGGGAGATTACGAGTATTTCTCTTTAAAAAAATGTCATGTAGATTTTAATGTGACAGCTCAGCAAGTTAGAATTTCAGGTTGCACACTATCACATATAATTTATCTCAGACCCGTCTCATGCACAATGTGAACGTTATTTCCAAGACAACACATGTCCTTAAAGGCTGAGTAACAGGACAAAATTTTTTGGAAAACAAACTGGTAACTCAAGTTCCTGAGGGCAAAAATGTCGAGCCTCTTAGTCAAATAGTCCTTTGGCACTAGCAAGCTGCTCGAAGCAATGTCACAGCCCTGAATCAAGGAGTCTGGTAATTCCTAACAGGAGGTGAAAATCCTCCAGGAGCTCTGGTATCTCTGCTGTCTACATGCGCTCCACACAGATCTTGGCTGTGCTGATCACACTGACAGAGATGTGACATTTATCCTCAAAGCCGCCCTTCCTTGTCCTACCTTCAAATTTCTAGTTCTTTCACTCTCAATCTTCCTTTTAAAGCTTATTGAGCATCCTTCAATCACAGAAAATGATGTCAGTCCCGCTCTTCAGTCAAACACAAGGAGGTTTAGAGAAGGTAAGATTACGCTTCAAACGATAACATCATACATTCATGACATTTCTGGAGAACCCCAGAGGACTTTTTATTTAACAAACATACACTGAGGACCTACTATTTAGCTAATTTCTGGGCAGTAGGTCTTAATCTGGCTTACACCATAGTATCACCAGGCACAGTTTTAAAAGAATACATTGATGCCTGTGTTCTACCTCTAAGAGTCTGATAAAATTGTCTGCGATATGACCTGGGTGGCTCAGTAAGAATGCAAATCCCATGGCTGCTGTACACACCCCCTCCTTCCTCATGAAATTATTTTCTAGCGGAGGGAGGTGGGCCCCAGAAAGAAGAATATGAATAAACACCTCAGGTCAGGGTTAGTGGTTCTCAGAATACACTTTGAGTACAAAAGTGATGGGTGACAAAGAATGTTAGGGCAGCAGACAAGGGATGAACTAGAAGGTATGCTCATTTGAGACATGGAATCTTTGAGGGACGATTACAGGGTCAAAACAAAGACAAAAACATAAAGCCTGGACTTTACAGAATGAACTAAAAGTAAACAGCAAATCTGGAACCCAAACCCAGAGATTCTAACTTCTATACTGTTTCTCTCCATACTGAAAGCAGCCTTAAATGTTGATAGTAACCCTTGCAGCCTGCCTACAAGACAGTAATTCTAAAATGCTATCAATAACTTCAAGCTTTGCCATCACTTAATAAAGATCATTTTCTAAGCCATGCCCTTTCCAGACTGGTTTGTTCCTTATAGACCCTGCAGCTGAAATTTGGACTCTCTCTCATTAGAAGTCACTGAATGTGCAGTGTCCGCATTCTGTACTTCTTCATGAGTAGATACATGAATAGGTACCTGAATACATGAAGAGAATCATGAATAGATACAGGGAAAATAGCTAACGAGTTGCATAGTTGGGGCTTTCTATAAGAGTTTTGATTAAAAAGTGTGTATGTTGGGCTTCCCTGGTGGCGCAGTGATTGAGAGTCCGCCTGCCGATGCAGGGGGCACGGGTTCGTGCCCCAGTCCGGGAGGATCCCACATGCCGCAGAGCTGCTGGGCCCATGAGCCAAGGCCACTGAGCCTGCGCGTCTGGAGCCTGTGCTCCGCAATGGAAGAAGCCACAACAGTGAGAGGACCGCGTACCGCAAAAAAAAAGAAAAAAAACAAAACGTGTGTATGTTATTTTAAGGCATTGTGGGTATTTAAAGCATTGCAGAAATTGCTATTTGAAGAAGACGTGAAAGAACAAAAAGTCAAAGAAAAGTTGACTCCAGTCTTTCAACTTGATTAAAACTCAGCTTAACCCTTAAATGTATTCCCCAGGCTAAATAGAACCAGGCTAATTTTAACATCAGAGCCTGAAGTCTTTAATACAGTACACTATCTCTAGCTTTCTTTTTATTCCTGGGCACAATTTCTGAGAGGCAAACTGCTTGTTCCTGGCACATCATAAGGACAGAAAAGATCATGACCTTTGCTCTCATCTTCATTTGTGAAGCATTAAGCTAAATTACTCATTGGCTGTATCCAACACACCTGTAAAGGGAGTTCAGTTACAAAGAAAGCTTCACTTACTTTGCATCTGATCTTTATAAATGACCTTTCAGTCTTACTCTGCGATTTCCTCTTTTCCTAAAGGAAAGAAAAAAAAGGAAGCCACTTGCCTAAGGGGTGACCTGCCTGTCAGTTCAATGTTCCCTAGCTTAACTTAGTAGTTATAAATGTAGAGTAGCTCTCCACATGTCTTTGACTTGGTCACTTAGTGAGAATTCAGCTCGATAAATCTTTCCAGGGCTCAGGGACTGTTCCACTGTTATCTTTCCCACACCTGCATCTAGGTTCTTAAGAGGATTTATCATTTTGCTCTTACTAGCACAGCACACTCCCCCCAAATAGTATTTTTATCTAAAGATACAGGTACATAACCTAGGAGTCAAACAGTATAGTAAACAAGAAGAAAAATTTAGATGCCTTCTGCTTGATTCTGCCAAACTGTAGATTCCCACTCCCCAGACGCAGTGACTGCCTCAGTGACTTACTACCCAAGCAAAGCCAGCTGTTGAGCACTCATCATGAGCTAGAGAGAAGAGGTATTTTAAGTTGTTCCATCAAACCAGCGTGAGGGGACTCTGGGAAAGTTTTCCTGAAGAGGCATATTTCCCCATAATGATGTGATTCGCACAGGGAAGAAAAAAAACTTTTTGAAGACAGTCAGGCCAATATCTGCTAACCCTGCTTCTAAAATTTCCTCCACAGCATTGCAACCACCCACCTGCTCTCCTAAGCCCACTTCTGCAAACAGCTTCTGCTGAACAGCCACCATGCCTACACCTCTTGGGAGGGTGGTTTGCAGATAGTGAAACTGATAGCAGCAAATTCATCTCTGTATTTATTCATTAACTTCACTCTCTCACAGATGAGAAAGAGTAAGACCCCTTCTCCTCTCTCCTATAACTAAAGAGTGGGAAAAAGTCTATTCTTTTTCCCTTTCCCTCCCGAGCATAGGGATAGGAGAGTGAGCACAAATAAGGTGAATCTCTGTCAGTCATTTGTGCCCCTTTGCTGACCACAGCGTGGTCCTTCTTGGAATACAGACAGAACAATATTCTCTCCAACTTTCATGCATTGATAGGAACATATAGATTTGTGAGAATATTTCCAATTCATGTTTCATCATGCATTCAGGTCAGTCTTTCCACCTTTATCAGCTCGCTTTGTTTTCTGAATCATCTTCTGGCTGGGTGTATGAATTCTTACTTCCTGAGTATCCATCCTCAGGATACCCCCCTCTGTTGTCATGTCCTTCCTTCTCAGACACTGTTTAACTCTTCCTTGCCTGTTTCATTTTCAGCCACCTCAGCCTCTCTGTCCTTTGGAAACTGCTGGCCCCAGTGCTAGGTCCCTGTCTCTGTTTTTCTCTCTCCAGGTCTCCCTTGAACATTCTCTGAAGCTTTGGTCCCCAACGCCCTC